>NC_041383.1:524335968-524340086 GCF_002162155.2 Triticum dicoccoides
CCCCCACAACACTCACTGTTCATCCAATCGATCGGCTTCAGTTAGCAGCAGTAGCGAAGGAATCGCTCCATCGGGTTCAGTTAACAACCATCGATCGATCGCTTGGGTTCAGTAACGCGTGGCCTGCGGTGCAATAGCTCGGGTTCAGTTAGATCCCAACGCCTCGCTCGGGTTCGGTTAGAGCCAATGCCTCGCACGTGTATGAGAGAAACGCGCATCGCTCGGCCCCCGACCTCCCACCGTAACCAGCAACTCCCCGAAATTCTCCTCCCCCTCGCTTCTACCATGGTTTTTTCCGTCATGGACGGCCCAAAGAATGTCATGCAGCTGCGTCTCCGGCCCGCCCAGGACGAAAAGCCCATTTTCTGTCATGATTTTTTGTCATAGAAGTAGGAGCCCACCACATCTATGATGATACCGGCTTTTTTCACAATTATCGTCATAGAAGTGACATATGTATGACAGAAAAAAAATTGTTCGGCCCAAAATGTCACGGATGTGTCTTTTTTTTGTAGTGATTAATATAGATGGACTATTTCGATGGTGTGCATGTATTTGGAACAGAGTAGTAGCATGGGTCCGCTTGACTATAAGGAACTATTTATCTGCATCTATAGCTTTCTCTGCTACTCCTTCTAGTGATCGGTATGCAGTGCATGTGTCCGTAGACATGACAGCTTGTCCATGGAAGTTCAACTACGACGACCATCACGTTTCATCTCGCGATTCCCACGACGCCTCTCCAACCCACGGCACCACGCCCCCCGATGTGTGCCTCACCCCTCTCGGCCGCACCGCCCCTCTGCCTTTGTGTCCATGACATGTCGGCCACCTAAAATGCGGCGAGCATCAAGTTTCTACCACAGCCACCCGCGATTCCCACGACACCGCTCGAACCCATGAAACCACACGTCCCCTGACCTGCGGCTCACCCCTCTTGGCCCCACTGCCCCTCTGCCTTCGAGAGCATTACAGGTGGACCAGTCACCTATCGGGTCCACATGTTATTGACTCAAAGGTAGCTGTAGTAAGGCGCTGAAGCTCAGTCCCGACGGCCCCAGGGCTTGTGGTGCTCCCGCAGCACGAACTCGTGCCAAACTCAAGATTTGTTTCTTTACTATACATGCACGCAACGATTTAATGGACATTGTAATCTCAACATGTGACGGGGAGCTCTAAATTTGAATTTGAAACTTACAAAACAAAAAGATTCAAAACAAATAAACTGGGAGAGAGAGAGTATATCGTAGGATGTGTTCCATACAAAGTAAGTCCCCTGGTTTGTCACCGCGAAGATGCGGTTAGAAAGGAGCAGAGCGTCTTCCTACTCGTACGGCAACAAATCGGCCGCAGACAGCATGGTCCGCATTTGACCTCCATGTGCAAGGTTCGTGCTATCTTATTCAATCTCACTATGGTTCCATCATACCAATTCATGCGGTGGACCATTCCATGGTTGATCCCAATGTTGGACAAAAGTTCTACGGGAATGGTGTCACCGTTGTAAATGTTGTGCAAATTGATGTTGGTACCCTCCCGTACATATGCAAGCCAATCTCCAATCGCACCGAGCCTAGCCCGTGAAATAGTGGGCAGGGGGAGAATTAGGAAATGGACACGAAATTAGTCTTTAGAATTCATTTACTACGTTATCAAACTCATCTTACCTGCTCATCGGAGGAAATCCGAGTGCCCCTCAACGTCGGCATCTCAAGGGGCGTCAACTTGCAACTACGGCCACGCCGCGCTAGAGAGACCCCCAAGGAAACATCCTCGTGCATTCCACGGAACATCAAGATGCATTTGTATGAGTAGTTTATCTTGTGATAGAAAAGGATGAACGAGGGAAGGCCTCTAGAGATAGAGATGGACACTACTACTACCAATGTGCTGGCCCGTGCATTGCAATGGATCCAAACTAGTAGAATAATACTTGTTCACATGCTTGAAATATAAACACTCTAGTTTTGATATACATGTGTCAGCAGACATGAAAACTTGTCCATGGAAGTTGAACCACGGCGACCATCATGTTTCTTGTTTCTACCACTGCCACACCCACACGCGATTCCCACGATGCCGCTCCAACCCACGGCACGACGTCCCCTGACGTGGACATGGATCCTCTGACGTGGCTATCACTGCCTTGCCCTGCCTTTCCTTTGCTGACAGGTGGGACCCACTTTAATGGGCCCCACATGTTAGTGACAGAATGGTAGGATTGTTTGCGTCAGGGGATCCTCATCCCCCCGAGAGGGAAATGTAACTCCTGCGGTAGGCCTTGTGGTGCTCCCGCAGTACGAGCTCATGCCAAAACTGGAATTTGTTTCTTACTACTACCAACTAGTACTAGTAAGGTACACGTGCATTGCACGCATGAGATTCTGGTGGTTTGTGCATTACGCTTCTACATGTGGAGTTTTCTAGATTCTAACATGTGGCAAAATCTGGTGGAATGTAAGGTTAGGCAAGTTTGATTAACTTAGGTGAGTGTTTGGTTCAAGCCACACCTTAGGCAAGCCACACTAAGGCCCCACATGACAAACACACAAAAAATGTGGCAAGATTCCCTTAGGCTTGCCAACTTGTGGCTCTCATTTTGAAGAACTAATAACTTTGCTTAAGCTTAGTTGTGGCAAAGTTAGTCATGAATTAAGCTCAACCATGGAGTCTTCTAGATTATACATGTGGCAGAATCTGGTGGATGATATCCAACGGCCAGTAGTGCTCGGATTTGCCATCTTTGTACCATCACATTGGCTTCATCCAATGACCAACTTTCAAAGTTTTTCACACACTATATAGGGGGTATAGATATAGATGTGCCGGTCCGTTGCGCGTTAAAGGGGGGGGGTGCATGAGCATCGCGACTCAGGGCTCCTACCGGCTCTCCGGCCCTCACCCTCTGGTCTGCCCACGGCATCGCGCCCCGGCACACCAGCGACGGCTGAGACCAGCCCGAGAGCCGGGACCCGAGGACATAGAGTCTCGACATCTAACCCAGCTTGCACGTTAAAGGGGGGGTGCTTGAGCATCACGACTCAGGGCTCCTACCGGCTCTCCGGCCCTCACCCTCTGGTCTGCCGACGGCATCGCGCCTCGGCACACCAGCGACGGCTCAGACCAGCCCGAGAGCCGGGACCCGAGGACGTAGAGTTTTGTCATCTAACCCAGCTTGCGTGTTAAAGGGGGGTGCCTGAGCATCGCGACTCAGGGCTCCTACCGGCTCTCCGGCCCTCACCCTCTGGTTTGCCCACGGCATCGCGCCCCGGCACACCAGCGACGGCTGAGACCATCCCGAGAGCCGGGACCCGAGGACGTAGAGCATCGACATCTAGCCAAATTTGCAAGAACACACTCCAAGATAAGGCCCAGAGCCAGGCGCAACCCGCCTTGAGGTACGGCCCCGTGAGTCCCGTGCTGGCTCACGGGTGCCCAGATACACCTCGTCAAGCCCTACCGTGCCAGCCACGTGTCAGGGCGGGGCTGTACACGCCTCGGGGGCTCCTCCCGGAGGGGAGCCCCCTCCCACGCACCAGTGGAAGCACCATGCTCCGCACTGGCTGATGACACTGCCGAGGAGCGGCTATGCACGTACGCATACGGAAGCGCTATGCTCCACGCTGGTGATAAACAACTGAGGGTGGCCCCCCGGGCCGCATAAACCTCAGGGAGCCCAGAGCTCAGTGTCTAGCCTCATTGCAACGCCTCCCCTCGGGAGTGCCGCGCGAGGGGGCTGGGCACGGGGGCTACGCCTGGGTCACGCCCAGGCGCACGCCACCCAGCCAGCCCCCCCCAGGCCTAGTTCGTCACGCGTCCCTTCCTGAACGGAGCCAAGGTATGAAGGTCGTTTGAGCGTCAAGGGGAACTCCTGAGCATTGCGACTCAGGAGCATAACTGGTCACGTAGCTCCTCACTCCTTGGTCCCATCCTGGTTTCCGGTCGGGGTTAACGGCGGTTGAGGTATGCGCGGGGCCGGGCTCTGCAGACGTAGAATGGTAGATCCACCCCCACATCTCACCTCCCTACTTGCTGTTCGGGTGCCAAGGGGGACTCCTGAGCATCGCGACTCAGGAGCCTAACTTGTCACGTAGCCCCTCACTCCTTGGTCCCGTCCT
>NC_041383.1:524340301-524363853 GCF_002162155.2 Triticum dicoccoides
CGGGCTCTGCAGACGTAGAACGGTAGATCCACCCCCACATCTCACCTCCCTACTTGCTGTTCGGGTGCCAAGGGGGACTCCTGAGCATCGCGACTTAGGAGCCTAACTTGTCACGTAGCCCCTCACTCCTTGGTCCCGTCCTGGTTTCCGGTCGGGGCTAACGGCGGCTGAGGTATGCGCGGGGCCGGGCTCTGCCGGCGTAGGACACAAGCAAGTAGGAAGGAAATAGTGCAAATTTCAAGGAATTCAAAAGAAAATATTACAGTCCATACTGTTATCACAGCACCAAATGCAAGTTTTAGCGCCTCCCCGAGGCCTAATACATGTGCAGAAACTAAAAGCAGGGCGGGAGCCACAACGGAGTCACTTGCCGGCCGTGGAGTCGTGCGGAGCGGGTTCGCCTTGTGGAGCTGTCGGCTAGCAGCACTCCGCTTCGGCCTGGTGCTGAAGGCCCGGAACTTCCCCAGCAGAGCCTCCGCACGACCCTTCACAGCCTCAGCAGCGGCAGCGGCACGCTCGCCGCTCGCCGGCTCTAGCAGGCTGCCGAGGTCGACGTTGGGGTCCCGAAGATAGATGTGGGTGAACACCCGCTTCAGCGCCGCAGAAGACAAGACGCGTGCCTCGGCCTCAGCCGTAGGGCCGAGGCCAAGGGCGACATCGTCAAGGGCACGAACCAGGAAAGTAAGCAGCTTGGCGGGGCCGTCCTCCTCGCCGGCCAGCGGGCTCTCCAGGCCGCTCTCATAAAGCGTCTTCAATGAAGCTCGGGCCTTCTCTTCCATCTCCGCAAAGGCCACACGATCCTCGACAAGAACCCGTGCCTTGCCGTCCAACTCAACCTTCCTCGCCTCCAGCTCTTGCTCCAGCGCGCCTAGGCGGTAACGGCACTTCTTGAGCTTGGCGTCCCAGTCCTTGACGGCCGCCTCGCAAGCCTTCATGCCGTCCTCCCGCTCTAGGCGAAGGCGAGTCTCCTCGGCGAGCCAGCCCTGCAGGCCCTTCAACTCGCCCTCCAGCACCTCGCAACGACCTCGGGAATTAGCTGCCTCCCCCAAGTCGGCGTCGCGGGCAACCTTCGCCCCAAGGATGGCCTGCTTCTCCTCGTCGGAGGCCGTCGAGGCCTGGACCAGTGCCGCCCGAATAGAAGCATCGGAGCGAATCCAGCCAGAGGCTAGCTCCAAGCGACCGACCACCAAACGAGGGTCGGCGCTCAGAAGATCCCGCCGCAGACGGTCCAGTTCAGCAGCAGCAAGGATAAGGGGAAGCAGCAGTCGACGGAGTAGGAGGAGAAGGCGGCAGCGTGACCACGGTGTCCTGAGGCGGAGCCAGTTGCGCCCCACCGGCTGTGGCGACGGCGTCAAGCGGGGGCGCCTCAGGGGTTGCCAGGGCCATAGGAGCCGAGCTCGCCCCAGCCAGCTCGGCGGGGCCTCGCGTGGACGCCTGGGCAGGAGAGGCCCGTGCATCATGTTCATCTTCTTTCGCGAGCAGAGGCGCTGCCGCGGATGGAGTCTCAGGAGCCCCCTTCGGCTTCTTTGTCATGGGTGCCAGCCTAGCCGGGAGATACGGGCGTCAAGCCTCAGCGACGAAACAAGAAACAAGACAGGGATTAAGCACTTACAAGTTGTCGCCCGCAAACTCGAGCAGCCTCCGGCCGTACTTGAAGCCCGAGAGCCGGTTGCAAGGATCAGCCTCAAGGAGCGCGGGTGCAGTTGGGGCGCCTGCGGATCGCCTCAGGGCTGGGGCGGACCCGCGGGGGATCATCCCAGTCCGGTCCTTCTTCGGAACTGGGGGCAGGCTCCCGCCACCCTGCTTGCCATCACCCTCGTCGTCGTCACTCAGAGAGAGGCGGAGAGTGCGGGACTTGCGCCTAGGAGGTGGAGCCCTTGACTCTGCCTCGGAGTCAGCCCCCTTTTCCCGCTCCCCTTCCTCCCTCTCTTCGCTGGAGTCGCCGGAGGATACGTCCACTAGGTCCTCGGGAGCCTCCGCGGGCACAGGCCCGTCCCCGTTTAGGACGGGCATGGACCCCACAACCTGCTCCCAGTCCTCATGAAGGAACAAGGGCGTCGGAGCGCCCTCCAACCTTGCCACGTCGCCCCCGACCAAAGACTAGAGGACCGCGGCCAGATCCTCATCGGCCAGGACCGCGGGGCTCGGGTGGGGCCTCCACATCGGAAGCGAGTACTGACGAAGCAGAGCCAGCTGATGCTCCAGGAACTCCCTCAGCAGCGAGGCGCCAGTCAGCTTCGCCGCCGCCATGCTAGCCGGCCTCAGATCCGCATCCATCTTCTCCAACACCAGCCTTGCGCGGGGATCCGCAAGCTCCACTCGAGACCAGTCATCGGAACTCGAGGGGAGCCCCGTGGGCAAGGCCAGCCGGGGGTGGACGCGCCCAGCATCAACCAGGACCCACTTGCTCCTGAAGCCCTCAATCCTTTTCCCGGGATTCGAAATGGCGATGGAGCTGCCGTACGCGACGAAGCTCGCACACGCAGAGACAGAGCCGCGAGAGGGCCTTAGGTAGAAGTAGTGGCGCAGCAGGGCCACTGAGGGCTTCACCCCCACGTGAGCCTCGCAATAGTAGGTGAAGATTTCTAGAAGGAGGACAGAATTGGGGTGGAGATGCAGAGCTTGAAGTTTGTAATGGCAGAGGATGGAAAAGAAGAACTCAGAGAAGGGAGGCACCAGACCGGCGACAATGGCGCTCATGAAGAGCGGATAGAAGGTGCTTCCTTGGCCCTCATGGAGCGCCAAGCCGGCCTTGAACACCTTCGCCTCGTTGACGCCCTATGCCGCTGCCAACTGCCGCACCCGGGCAAGGCTCGCCTCTGACACATTTGGCGAGTCCAGGGCGGACGAGTACCAAGCTCCGGCCGGGGCCTGGCGAGGCGCCATGACTAGCTAGGGCGCGCGGGTGGAGTAGATCTGGAGATTTCGGAGGAAAGAAGGAGAGGCGCAAGAAAGGGGATCTGAGCAGCAACTGGAGAGAGCAAAGGAGGCCGAGGGAAGATGCCGCTCCCTATCAACTAGTGCGGTTGCGGAGACGCCCACGTCCAATCAACCGCCACGCAGCGCCCAAGGCCGCAGGCTGTTAGGGCCCGCGACACTTCGCACTTGCCCTTTCGCCTCTCTGCTCGGCCAAGTCCGGGCGCGCCTTGGGCCCGGGGGGTACTGTCGGCGTCCTGGGAACGAGGGTCCCCAGACTTGCCTGCCTCCGGCCTGCGGCGTTGCTCAAAGGGGCCCCAGCACGGCCCATCTTCATCAGCACAAGCTCAAGACCCTCGCAAGGGGCCAAGCCTCATGGGGCGGACGACAAGGAGCTTCCTCAGGAACGGCCTCGTCAGGCTAGCTCACGAGGAGGCGGAGAGTTCAAGGCGGGGTACCTCGCGAGGTGCCCATGACGCAAGCCATGACGACCAAGGGCGCCTACCGGGCGACAGCCCACGCAGTGTCCTTCTTTCCTCTTTGGTTCAAGGGGAGCAAGCGCAGGCGAGAGCATCAAGCAAAGGCATCCATTTCGGTGCAACAAGACCAAGACCACTCCAACGGCAGGATGGAGGTCACCGTGGAGCCCAAGTCGGCGTCACCACCAGAGCCTTTGACAGGCGAGGACCAACTTTAGTCAGGATAAGTGTACTATATGTTCCCCTTCAAATTGGCCAATTGTTGGCGCCCTTCCCGCTCAATATTTGGGAAGAGGCCCAGGGCCTTCGCCTATAAATAGGACTAGCCACCCACGGGAGAGAGAGAGACAGATCCATCCGGCCAAAGAGAGAGACCACAAGAACAGACCCTCGCGAGGCTGTTCTCCCTTGTATTGTTCATCATCAGCCTAAGAGGCAATCCACCACACCACACACTGGAGTAGGGTATTACACCACAATGGTGGCCTGAACCAGTATAAATCCTGTGTCTCTTGTGTTGTTCTTCTCGTAGTTTAGATCCTAGCGATTCGGCGAGAAACAGGTAGGTAGAAGGCGAAACCTCTGCGCGCACCCCAGTGTTCGAACCTCAAGGGTCTGCCAGAACCCTAAATCCGACAAACACCAAGTATATTAACATTAAGCAAATTATCATGCTATTAACGACTCTCAAAATAATCTAAGTGAAGCATGAGAGTTCATCTATTTCTTCAAAATAAAACTACCACCATGCTCTAAGAGATACAAGTGAAGCACTAGAGCAAAAAATTATCACGCTCAAAAGATATAAGTGAAGCACAAAGAGTATTCTAGCAAATTCCAAATCATGTATGGCTCTCTCTCATTAAAGGATTTCAGATCTTGATACTTTATTCAAACAACAAGCAAAGCTAAAGAAAACTACAATTCTACTGGTACACATAGCTACTGGTACATACCCTCAGCCCCGAGGGTGAACTACTCCCTCCTCGTCATGGATAGCGTCGGGATGATGAAGATGGCCTCCGGTGATGGGATCCCCCTTCGGCAGGGTGCTGGAACGGGGTCCCGATTGGTTTTTGGTGGCTACAGAGGCTTGCGGCGGCGGAACTCCCGATATATCTTCTGTCCTGGAAGTTTTAGGGTGCGTACATATATATGGGTGCAGAGAGAATGTCGGTGGAGCTACGGGGGCCCCACGAGGCAGGGGCGCCCCCCCCCCACCCTCATGAGCACCTCCCGTATCTTCTGACGTGGGGTCCAAGTCCATCAGGTGGGTTTCCTTCCAAAAATAACTTCTCTAGTTGATTTCGTTCCGTTTTGACTCCGTCTGATATTCCTTTTCCTCGAATCACTAAAACAGGCATAAAACAGCAAATCTGGGTTGGGCCTCCGGTTAATAGGTTAGTCCCAAAAATAATATAAAAGTGGATAATAAAGCCCAATATTGCCTAAAACAGTAGATAAAGTAGCATGGAGCAATCAAAAATTATAGATACGTTGGAGACATATCACCCACCTGTACCGGGTGCCACTTGGTAGACTACTAACACTACCTACAAACACCATAAATTAGTTGCAACTCCTGGACAGAGATCGAGTTGATTAATAAGGCGAGAGGGGCACTTAAGCATTCCAATGCGTGGTAGTAGCTGTTCATGGATCACAAACACAGAACTCAGTTCCTGAGGACAGTTTCAATGAGACAACCCACCATGTACTCCTACATGGCCTCTCACCACTACCTTTACCATATCGTGTTCACACACCTAGCTCACACAAAGTAGGACATGTTCATCACATTCCAATTCATCCCCGATGAATCAGAACTGACTCAACTCTAAGCAGTAGCAGGCATGACAAACAAGCATGAATGAGTAGGCACAACAGGGCTCAAACAACTCCTACTCATGCTAGTTGGTTTCATCTATTTACTGTGGCAATGACAGGTCATGCAGAGGAAAGGGGTTCAACTACCGCAACAAGTAACAGTTGAATCGCTGTTGTCCTAATGCAGTAACAGAGAGCAGGAGCGAGAGAGTGGGATTGTATTAGAATGAACAAGGGGGTTTTGCTTGCCTGGCACTTCTGAAGATAGTATAGTTCTTCATCGGTGTCATCGAACTCATCATCGGAACATACGTTTACCGAGGGGGAACAACCACCGGCAAAGAGAGAAAGGACACAATCAATGCAATGCATAATATGATTCATGATCATGACATGGCAACAGAAGGGTTTGAGTTGATTTGAACCAAAGGTTCAAATTCAAATTCAAACAATGAATTTCCAAAGTGCATTAACATGTTTTGGCCTATAGAGCAAGGTTAAGTTGCGTTATCATGCATGAAACCAGCACCAATGGATAGATTGGATTTTTCTGATCATTTTTCATATATAAATCTTTTCAGTCTGAGTTATAGATGAATTTCTATGAATTTTAGAAGTTTAAGCCTTTTTCTGGATTTTCTGAATAAATAGAATTAAATTAATTCCAGAAAAGGATTACTGCGTCTGCCTGACATCAGTGTGATGTTAGCAGGTCAACAGAGCTGCCCCGGGTCAAACCTGACCAGTGGGGTCCACTAGTCAGTGACACAGTGCTGGCCAGTGTCGCTGACAGGTGGGGCCGGGTCAACAGACACGTCATCAAGTCAACCAGACATGTGGGGTCGGTCAATGTGTGACGTGGACAGGTCAAACTGACCTGTAGGCCCGTGGGGGTTAGTTTAATTTAAATGCAAACAAAACCTGGGTTAGTCAGGGCATGGGGCCCAGTTGTCTGTGGGTCAAGGGGGGTAACTAACTAGTAATTAGGCCCTAATGATGGTGCCACGTCAGCGGGTTAGCTCCGGCGATAACCGGAGCACGGCAGCATTCGCCGTCGGGCCAACTCCGGCGTCGGGAGGACGTGGGGATGGTCTCGTTGGAACGGCCGTGATGCGGCGCGTCTAGCGGTGGCTGCGGGTGCGGCTTGGGTGGCCGGGAACGTCAACGGCGTCGAGTTCCGTGGCGGCGCAGCTGCGGCTTGCACAGGCGCGAGGGCCATGGTGCACGAGCGGGCAACCTGAGGCACGCTACAGGTTCCTGGGGAATCCCGGAGCACGACTGCATGCTTGGGTTGTCCAGGCAGGGCGGCTTGCGACGGCGAGCTTCGCGGCCGCGGCAGCGAGCTTCGGCCAAGGCGGGGCTAGGGCCTATAGGTCGAGTGCGACTAGGGGAGAAGAGGGAAACGACGCGGGGGCTCACCGCGAGTGCATGGGGCACTTGAGTGGGCTCGGGGGAGGTCTGACGACGACGTACGGCGACGATGATCTCGTCCCTCCAAGGTTGGAGACGACGGTGTAGGCGAGGAAGAAAGGCCTCCTGGCCTGCTTGGCTTGGTGAAGACGACCAGGATGATGCGACAGAGCTCGTGGTCATGGGCAGAGGGCGAGGGGGTGGCTGTGGGCGCGGAGTTACGCAGTGCGTCCATGGAGGCTTTTGCCATGGCGGGGAACAGGCGAGGGGAAGAGCAACGGAGGGAGAGATCAATCCATACGGGTCTGGGGGGTGGCATGGCGCTACGGAAGGCTCAGGGCGCTTCGGGGAAGCAGGAGGTGGCTCGCGCGTGGATGCGCACGGCGAACACGCGCCTTTGTCCTCTTGGCAGGGGAGGAAGACGACAGGGAGGAGGCCAGTGGGCTGGGCCAGCGAGCTGGGCTGGCTAGGCAAGTGGCCCAGGTAGGTCCTTCTCTCTCTCTCTCTTTCTTTTATTTCTATTTTTCTTTTGTTTTGTAAGTTTGTGGCATTACTAAAAATATCTAGGCACCTTCAAAAATCACCAAACTATGCATGCCCAATGTTTAGAATATATCCAACATGGAACATTTTGGTTTGGGATTATTTGGACATTTAAAATATTAACTAGCATTTAAATGCCCAAATGCAATTAACTAATGATTTAATCCAGTGGCCCTCTGTTGTCTTAGAAAAGTGTGCACCATTTTTGTCAGAGGTTCTAGACCAACACAAAGATGATGAACATTTAGAAGGGCATTTTGGGTTCATTGAAAATGATTTTAGTAAATGCTAGTTGGTTTAAGGGGGGTGCTGGGGGTTCTGTCATCCCTAATTCAACTTAAATAAAATTTAAACAAGATGCAACAAGATGCAACCCCAGGCAGTACCAGAAGCTAGGGATGTGACAACTCACCCCCACTAAACAATAATCTCGTCCCAAGATTCAAGCGTAGGGCAAGGTGAAGGAGAAAGGCAAACTAACACAATCTTCACGATCCAGGTTGCACTTCATAAGGGCGTTAATTCGATCACCATCTTTGTCTCGTCGTCTTGCTCTGAGAACTCCAACTAACATGACAATGAGAGGAAAGGGAAAACTCTAAAAGAATCGATCTTCTTGGAGATCAAGCAACTCAGGATCAACTCATGGAGTAAGACATAGCACATCTCTCGAGTTGGGACATGAAACACACATCCAAAGGGATGGGGTGAGACAGATGACGAGGGTTCACAAGGTAGACAACAACTCCATACTTAAGAGGGTGGTGAACGGTTGTCAATGTAGCGAGGAGTTGAGTTGCCATGATTCCTTAACGAGACATCTTAGAGGAGGTGACTCGTGGAATCATCCCTTAAGTGGCAAAAAGAATCACCTTTGATTCAAAGATCATTGAAACTCTTTATACCAGCTTAAGGCAAATCACAATCGATCATTTGGAGGACTTCGGTAGAATAACATACTCGGACTAGAATGGATGATGTTACCTTGTTGAAAACAACACAAGGGATGTTTTTAGTAACTGGGGAGAAGCTCAACAGTAGAGAGTGAGTCCATTGTTTGAAAAGTTATAGCATAACTGAGGAAACTGAGAGGAATCCCAGTTAGTGCTGATGATAACACCTAGCGCTTTTGCATGCTCTCAAGAACTTGAGCATTTCCATATTCATCAAGGTTTTACCAACATCCGTGTCAAGGATCCTGGCAACACAACATACTACCATTATGAATACAGGTGGAGGATGCGGATGCAAAGGAAGACAACACTTTCTCAGATTTCACCTTGGTGGGGCCAAGGGAACAAAATCTGGATGATCGACCGAGAGATATCTAGCACTCCGCTTCTAATGTTATCATTGATGTGCTAGCGCAACCCATTTATTAAAATGGTTCAGTACCTAGAATCATCAAGTAAAAGGTCGGACTTCGGGAACACAAAAATCCATAAGGGACAACTATGGAGTAAATCCTACGAAATCCTTATGGGGAGGTGGCCAACTTCCTCAATCAAGATACTACAATAATGGGTCTTCCAGGTGGGTGTGTTGGCCATGATATCCACCTTACCGGGTTACAGAGAGGCCAATATTATAGTTCTCGGGAAACGTTCCAACCATTATATCTGCCTGAGATTCAGATCGGGTTGGTGTCAGGATATTCCAGACTCATCAAGTCTAGAGAGAAAACTGAAAGTTTGCAACACAAATCGACGAGATGATATTGCAAGATTCTCGGGAAATGAACTACGATAGCAAGCCCCAAAACATGAGCTGGTTCTCCTACAACATGTGAACACGTTGTTCGAGACAAGCATGACCACATAGTAGTCTTATAATAAAACACTACCGAGTTCAGGTGGGGAACCATCAACAAGGATATAGAAGTCCTTACATAAGTTCGGATTAGCACTTATGAAGGAACTCCTTCTCCTTGAACAAATCAGTCAGTGGCTTGGTGTGCTAGGAAACACATATAGAGTGGCCAACCTACCAAACCATAGAGTACTTTGCATGTGCATGGCTGACTTGGAATGATTCCAGAGGAGGCAAAAACAAGCTTTCCTGAATTCACGGCGGCAACTTACATCAAATGCACGTGAATTAGGAAAAGTCACTTCTTTTGTCCAAACATATGCTTCATGAACAAGACATGAAGATAATGCTTATAAAGTTTCCAATACTACCTGGATGTTCAACACGAATCATGGAGAATATAACAATGTTGTTGATGGGCTCAACAACAATTCATCCAGGTTTCCATATAATTGCAGTTCCACAATTGTGTGAACACGGGGACAACATTGGTTAGACCAAAGACATAATGGTGTATGCTCGAGGAATCAACCACGAGTAAGACATTACGAATATCGTTGGTTCTAACTTGATTTGACGATGGCCCACACTCAAATCAAGGTTTGGGCAAGGCGATAGGTTCAACAACTGATCACGAGGACCAATCGATGAAGAAATCATCTTTCTGCAACAAACACACCAACACAAGATATCCCTTTGGAAATGAACTAAGTTAGGCAAGCTTTTATCTTCCAACTCTCCAAGTTGTTGTTCAGCTTAACCAACTAGCTCAGGGGTATCCAACACAGATTCTTGCAGAAGGGGTGGTTTATAAGAAAACCAACTTGATCACGAGCTCAACATAACAGTCAGGGGATAACCTGGTAACACTTCCGAGAAGATATTCGGAAAATCACGAACCACCGATATGTTACTAAGCTCGAGATCAATCTTTCTTTTCAGGGCAATACGATGTGATCAAGAGAGTGATGGATTGACACAATCCTATCTCATTGATCGAGGAGTGCACCAGGAGAATGGACTAGGTAGCACGATCAATCTTAGAATGATGATTCAATAACCAACATGCTAAGAATGAAATTATTGTCCTTTAACTACCAAGCAACAGAGTTGCTAGGAGTATTGAGTTCACATCATGATTCACTTGTCGGCACTCCGGCTACGACAACACGGAACCGAGGAATGAATAATGATGGTGAGAAGTATCACTACGTCAAGAATTCACAAGAGATGGTGCAATTCTCATGACAATCCCGACGTAAAGAGGGTAACACTCCAAGGTGGAACAGAACAAAAGCTGGATTAGTATTTGATCTGTGGAACACAACTGCTTTGACCCAATCCTGGATATGGATGAGGTACTCGAGTTTGTTTCTCCTAGTCATTCCAAAATAGAATGGCTTGACGGACCACAAGAGTAGTGGGCATCGAGGAACACGAAAGCATAACTACTCCTGACTATCAATTGATAGACAGAGGTCAGATAACAACTAAAGAGGGACAACTCAAAGGAACGTACGATTTTCTGAGTTGTGGGTGCATAGATTAGCATGTCGAACGAGTTCAACATATTTCTTCCGTATAACCCATGCAGAAAGGTAGAACTGGCAAAGTCACAACATAGAGTCGAGAACTTATCAAGAGCACTCCGGTTGTGATCTTTCGATTAGCAAGGAAATACCACGGACCTCGAGGACTAATGCAAAGGTCACTAATAACCTAAAGGAACTAGCAAACACTAACAACATGAAGTAGGTAGAGTGAATCTCGGGTTCAAGAGCCCAGGAATAGAATACCTACCAACTAAATGGCATCACGGGATGCTTTCGAGGATGATGGCCAGAATCATCACACTGGAACACAGAACATGGCTAGATCACCAGGTGATACTCTAGACATCTAGGGTCATAATAATAGCTCCAACATAAATGCCGAGGCAGTAGAATACCTCAACTCAGCAATTAGTGTGATTAACCTGGCCCGAAAGAACATCAAAACCAGAGAGAAAGGATTTGCAAGTGCATTGGATTGTTTAGAAACCTGGGATGACTTGGACAGCGTAACGACTGTAAATGCTTAAGAGGATATAAGACATGCTGCAAAATGGTGGTATAACCACTCGATCGTCACAATATCAAGGTTCTGAAATCAACTATGAACACACAGAGGTAGTAGAAACTGATGTGAGGCTTAAATCCAACAATCTTATAAGTCTACGGATTAGTAACACGTGATCCTGATAAAAAGAAACGAAAGCCTAGTTCCTTAACCCCGTAGGAAAGATAAGATGACTCGGATCAGAAGGCATAATAGATAAGGAGTAAAAAGAGCCTTACTTTCCATCCCACAATCAATTCCCTTATATAACTAAAGAATTTCTAGACTCAACTTCGACCAGTTTGGCTTGGTAATCCTACAGGCAGTCAAGCTCTGATATGAAAGCTATCAGGACCCCGATCCAATGCCACACCGGTCTAGCATGTAACACCTCATATCACTTTGCGGCCTCACACATGGTATTCCCACGGGTGTCGCCTTACCAGGCCCGGGACCGTTTGTGCCTTTTGGCTCATGTATATGATACTGTCGCTAGCATCCATATGACAAAGAACCCGGACTGACATGACTAGTCGTGAACCCAAAGTGGCGCTAACTCACAGGGACAGGCATACATGACCCAACATCGAATGTGTCGGTCAACAGCGAGTGAATCCGGGCTGTAGCAGCTGGGCTAGCAGGACTCCAGAGAATCTGGGCTGTAGCAGGCTAACAGGACTCCGATAGACACCGCGTGACATTTCCTCGAAGGGACAGACACATGAACGAAGAAGCACACATGCGGGCCAGCCTAAGTGTTCTGGGGCAGTAGCAAGCTACCATGGCTCAGTGGAAGCACTAGGAGACATTTCCCGGTAAGAGAGGCTACCAAGGATAAACAACTAGGTTGTCAGATCCCACACATACCAAGCATTTCAATAACATACACACAATATGCTCGATATGTGTAGATACAACATGGCGTCACAACATGACTCTACGACTCAAGAATTTTATTCAATAGGCTCCGAGGAGCGAGATATTACAAACATGGGTCTCATGACCCAACATTCAGAGCATACAAGTCAAAGCACACGCGGAAGCTTAACATGTCTGAGTACAGACAACTATAAATGAAAAAGGCTGAGAAGCCTGACTATCTACCAGATCCTGTCGAGGGCACAAGATCGTAGCTGAGGTAACAAGCTAAACGTCGAAGTCCACGCGGAACTACTAATGAGACTGAAGTCTCTCTGCAAAAACATAAAATAGGCAAACGTGAGTACAAATGTACCCAGCAAGACTTACATCAGAACTATCTACATATGCATCATTATCAACAAAGGGATGGTGGGGTTTAACGGCAACAAGCCAGCTTTGACTCGGTAGCTATCCTAAACTATGACTGCAAGTAACTCTTTTGAGGTGGCGCACACGAGTCCACATATTCACTAGAGCAATACACCGCTATGGATCCCCTCCCGTCTACCTACGAGAACGCCATAGATAGCACTCACGCTTATCTTGTGCATTTTAGAGTATCCACTTAAGGTTATCTATGAATTGTACAGGCAAACCAGAAGTCCTTTACCGCGGACACGGCTATTCGAATAGATAATGCTAATGTTGCAGGGGTGTACTTCTTAACACACGCTCTCACCACTTATCGTTGTTTACAAGACATTTACTAGGCAACCTTCAAGCGGAAGCCCAGCGAGGGTGTCGGCCACGACCTGACTAACCACACAAGTCTCTCGTCCGGGTTTATCGCCTATTCGGGTTCCATCCGCAAGGAGATCCGGCCGAGGTGTCGCTCACGGCCCCAAACAATGTGAGCAGGGTTCCCAAGCCCACCATCCGGGTGCCACTTGGTACACCGTGCCACTGTGCCTAGTCTGTCCCAAGCCCACCTGTACCGGGTGCCACTTGGTAGACTACTAACACTACCTACAAACACCAGAAACTAGTTACAACTCCTGGACAAAGATCGAGTTGATTAATAAGCCGAGAGGGGCACTTAAGCATTCCAATGGGTGGTAGTAGCTGTTCATCGATCACAAACACAGAACTCAGTTCCTGAGGACGGTTTCAATGAGACAACCCACCATGTACTCCAACATGGCCTCTCACCACTACCTTTACCAAATCGTGTTCACACACCTAGCTCACACACAGTAGGACATGTTCATCACATTCCAATTCATCCTCGATGAATCAGACCTGACTCAACTCTAAGCAGTAGCAGGCATGACAAACAAGCATGAATGAGTAGGCACAACAGGGCTCAAACAACTCCTACTCATGCTAGTTGGTTTCATCTATTTACTGTGGCAATCACAGGACATGCAGAGGAAAGGGGTTCAACTACCGCAACAAGTAACAGTTGAATCGCTGTTGTCCTAATGCAGTAAAAGAGAGCAGGAGCGAGAGAGTGGGATTGTATCGGAATGAATAAGGGGTTTTTGCTTGCCTAGCACTTCTGAAGATAGTATAGTTCTTCATCGGTGTCATCGAACTCATCGTCGGAACATACGTCTACCGAGGGGGAACAACCACCGGCAAAGAGAGAAAGGACACAATCAATGCAATGCACAATATGATGCATTATGATGACATGGCAATATGTTGTGATTTGAGCTAATGCAGCTAGCAACAGAAGGGTTTGAGTTGATTTGAACCAAAGGTTCAAATTCAAATTCAAACTATGAATTTCCAATGTGCATTAACATGTTTTCGCCTATACAGCAAGGTTAAGTTGCTTTATCATGCATGAAACCAGCACCAATGGATAGATTGGATTTTTTGCTCATTTTTCATATATAAATCTTTTCAATCTGAGTTATAGATGAATTTCTATAAATTTTAGAAGTTTAAGCCATTTTCTGGATTTTCTGTATAAATAGAATTAAATAATTCCAGAAAAGGATTACTGCGTCAGTCTGATGTCAGGGTGACATCAGTAGGTCAACAGAGCTGCCCCGGGTCGAACCTGACCAGTGGGGTCCACTGGTCAATGACACAGTGTTGGCTAGTGTCGCTGACAGGTGGGGCCGGGTCAACAAACACGTCATCAACTCAACCAGACATGTGGGGTCGGTCAATGTGTGATGTGGCCAGGTCAAACTGACCTGTGGGCCTGTGGGGGTTAGTTTAATCTAAACGCAAACAAAACCTGGGTTAGTCAGGGCGTGGGGCCCATCGGTTAGTGGGTCAAGGGGGTTAACTAACTAGTAATTAGGCCCTAATGATGGTGCTACGTCAGCGGGTTAGCTCCGGCAATAACCGGAGCACGGCGGTGTTCGCTGTCCGGCCAACTCCGGCGTCGGGAGGACGTGCGGATGGTCTCGTTGGAACGGCCGCGACATGGCGCGTCCAGCGGTGGCTGCGGGTGCGGCTGGGTGACCGGGAACGTCGACGGCGTCGAGTTCCGTGGCGGCGCAGCTGCGGCTTGCACGGGCGCGAGGGCCACGGTGCACGAGCAGGCGACCTGAGGCGCGCTACGGGTTCCTGGGGAATCCCGGAGCACGACTGCGTGCTTGGGTTGTCCAGGCAGGGCGGCTAGCGACGACGAACTTCGCGGTGGCGGCAGCAAGCTTCGGCCAAGGCGGGGCTATGGCCTAGAGGTCGAGCGCGACTAGGGGAGAAGAGGGAAACGACGCGGGGGCTCACCGCGAGTGCAGGGGGCACCGGAGTGGGCTCTGGGGAGGCCTGACGACGACGTACGGCGTTGGCGATCTCGGCCCTCCGAGGTTGGAGACGACGGCGTAGGTGAGGAAGAAAGGCCTCTCGGCCTGCTTGGCTTGGTGAAGACGACCAGGACGATGCGACAGAGCTTGTGGTCATGGGCAGAGGGTGAGGGGGTGGCTGCGGGCGCGTTGTTACGGCGGTGTGTCCATGGAGACTTCGGCCATGGCGGGGAATGGGCGAGGGGAAGACCGAGGGAGGGAGAGATCGATCCATACGGGTCTGGGGGGGTGGCGTGGCGCTACGGAAGGCTCAGGGCGCTTCGGGGAAGCAGGAGGTGGCTCGCACGTGGACGCGCGCGGCGAGCACGCGCCTTCGTCCTCCTGGCAGGGGAGGAAGACGACAGGAGGAGGCTAGTGGGCTGGGCCAGCGAGTTGGGCCGGCCAGGCAAGTGGCCCAGGTAGGTCCTTCTCTCTCTCTCTTTCTTTTATTTCTATTTTTCTTTTGTTCTGTAAGTTTGTGGCATTACTAAAAATATCTAGGCACTTTCAAAAATCACCGAACTATGCATGCCCAGTGTTTAGAATATATCCAACATGGAACATTTTGGTTTGGGATTATTTGGACATTTAAAATATTAACTAGCATTTAAATGCCTCAATGCAATTAACTAATGATTTAATCCAGTGACCCTCTGTTGTCCTAGAAAAGTGTGCACCATTTTTGTCAGAGGTTCTAGACCAAGGCAAAGATGATGAACATTTAGAAGGGCATTTTAGGTTCATTGAAAATGATTTTAGTAAACCATAGTTGGTTTAAGGGGGGTGCTGGGGGTTCTGTCATCCCCAATTCAACTTAAATAAAACTTAAACAAGATGCAACAAGATGCAACACCGGGCAGTACCAGAAGCTAGGGATGTGACACACGCCCCAAAACCTCGCCGCGAATCTAAGCTACACGATGAACAACACAAGAGACACGAGGTTTATACTGGTTCGGGCTGATGATGTGGTGGATTGCCTCTGGGGCTGATGATGAACAGTACAGTGGAAGAATAGCCTCGCGAGGGGTGTTCTTGTGGTGGAGTGCTTGGAGAGGAATTGCTCCGTCTTTGTTGGCTATAGGTCAGATCCAGATGCCTTCTACTGTGGTGGCTATCTCTATATATAGAGGCCCTGGTCCTCTTCCCAAATATTGAGCGGGAAGGCAGCCAACAACGGCCATTTTGAAGGGGGACAGCTAGTACAAGCTATCCTGACTAAAGGTGGTCTTCGACTGTCAAAGGCACTGGTAATGACGCCGTCTTGGGCTCCATGGTGATCTCCGTCCTGCCGTCCTGCTGGTCTTGGTCTCGTTGCACCAATATGGAAACCTTTTCCTGATGCCTCGGTACTCCGCGCCTGCGCTTGCCCCCTTTGCACCAAAGAGGAAACGAGGACACTGCGCTGGCTGGCGCCCGCCTGGTCTTGATCGTCATGGTTTGCGTCACGAGCACCTCGCGAGGTACTGCTTGCCTTGATCTCTCCGCCTCCTCGCGAGTCTGCCTGGTGAGGCCACCCCTGAGGAAGCCTTGTGTCGTCCGGCCCGCGAGGCTTGGCCCCTCGCGAGGGTCTTGAACCTGGGTTGATGAAGACGGGCCATACTGGGCCACTGCTCGAGCCACGCCGCAGGCCGCAGGCAGGCAAGTCTGGGGACCCCCATTCCCAGAACGCCGACACCCGTTAGGTCCATGGGGAGCCAATTCACCATGACCTTGTCGTCGTCAGCTTCCCAGACAGCCTCCGCGTGCGCCTGGAGAAACCCTGCCGGATCGGCCATGCCGTCGTATCGAGGCGGTAGCTCTGGCTTGAACCTTGTTGGCCATTGCACTTGCCGCAAGGAGGGGGTGAAAGCCCGGAGTCCCGCAGCCCCTCCTAACGCGTCGGGCGGCCTGGCGATTGGAGCAACGCCTGCCATGGGATCCGAGCAGCAAGGGCAGAGTACTGCAAACAAGGAGGTGAATATTCGACGCACCCCTACTTGGCGCGCCAAATGTCAAATTCAGGGCTCCGCAGACCGAAGAAACATTCGAGCTCTGGGGTGCGTGTGAAGAACTCAATCTCCCCATCCTACCAACTTGTTTATCTCACAGCCTAGCTCGATGAACGGGAGAGGAAAGAGACACGACAATTTACCCAGGTTCGGGGCACCTTGCGGTGTAAGACCCTACTCCTGCTTTATGGTGGATTACCCTTGAGGTGGGCTCAGGATGAACTAGTACAGAGGAAGAACTATCTCAGGAGGTATGTTCTTGTGTTGGTGTGACATGGTCAGGGTTCGAATGGCTCGATCCCCTATGGTGGTGGCTAAGCAATATTTATCGTGGCATTAGTCCTCTTCCCCCAAAATGAAGGCGGGAAGGGGTCCCACAATGGCCAAGTTTGAAGGGAGACAAATAGTACATCTTATCCTGACGAAAGGTGGTCGCCTGCAAAGCTTCTGGTCATGATGTCGTGGTGGGCTCAGCGATGACCTCCGTCCTGCCGCCCTTGCGGTCTTGGTCTTGTAGCATGGAAATGGAAACCTTTGGTTGATTCCTTGGGACTCCGCGCCTGCGCTTGCCTCTTTAGCACCAAAGAGGAAACATGTTGTACTGCGCCCGCTAGCGCCCACCTGGCCGTGGTCGTCATGGCTTACATCATCCAGACCTCATGAGGCGAGCGCCTGCATAGGAATCTCCGCTCCTCAGGAGCTAGCCTAGGGAGGCCACTCCCTTTGGAGGTCTTGGCGTCATCCGCCTCACGAGGCTTGGCCCCTCACGAGGGTCTTGTGTTGTCGATGCTGAAGGTGGGTCGTAACAATCCACAGATGGAGCCACGCCATGGGCTGTAGGCAGGCAAGTCTGGGTACCCTGGTTCCCAGAATGCCGACATCATTGCTCGCTGCATCGAAGGTTTTCTTGATTTCTCCGGGCAACATCGCAAGTGCACTCCACCATAGGCAAACCATGAAATATTGCAACACCCTACAGCGGGGGCCCCTCACGTTTGCGCGAGAATGGAGGGCACCGTAGGACAGCACCAAAAAATATACAATCATACCAACCAAGATCACGATTAACCCATAGGACAAAACGGATCTACTCAAACATCATAGGATAACCATAGATCATTGGGAAATAATATATGGAGTTGAGCACCATGTTTAAGTAGAGATTACAACGAGAGGAAGAGGTGTCACACCGCTGTATAGAGGGGGAGAGAGAGTTGGTGTTGATGGTAGCAAATTGTTGATGAAGATCGACGTCACAATCCTAGACCCGGCGGCACTCCGGCACCACCGGGGGAGAGGGAGAGAGAGCCCCCCTCGTTCTTCTTCTTCCTTGGCCTCCCCCCTAGATGGGAGGAGGGTTCCCCCTCTGGTCCATGGTCTCCATGGAGGCGGACAGGTAGGAGCCCCTCCGAGATTGATTCTCCCTCTATGTTCTCTTCTGTTTCGTGCTCCCCAAATCTGGCCGAAATCCGTTTCTTATATTCCCGGAGATCCGTAACTCCGATTGCGCTGATCTTTTTACACAATTTTTCCTGATATAAGCTTCCTTGCGCCTGAAGTAGAGATCCAACCAATGTTCGAGGAGGGGAGCGCCCACCACCACGTGCCAGGGGCCTGGGGCGCGCCCTGGTGTATCATGGTCCGTGTGGGCCTCCGTTTGCGGTGATTCCAACTTCTAAAATTCACAAATATTCCAAAATAATTCTCCGTTGAGTTGCATCACATTTGGACTTCGTTTGATATGGATTTTCTGTGATACAAAAACATGCAACAAACAGGAACTGGCACTGGGCACTAGATAAGTAAGTTAGTCCAAATAAATCATATAAAAAGTTGCCAAAAGTATGTAAACGTTAAATAATATGGGCATGAAACAATCAAAACATATAGATACGACGTAGACGTATCAGCATCCCCAAGCTTAATTCCTACTTGTCCTCGAGTAGGTAAATGATAAAAAAGATAATTTTTGATGTGGAATGCTACTTAGCATAAACTTGATCATATATCCAGTCATGGCATGAATATTAAGACATAAGTGATTCAAAGCAATAGTCTATAATTTGACATAAAGACATCAATACTCAGGCATCCCAATAAACAATCATGTCTTTCACAATACCAATGCTAAAGAACGTTATCCCTACAAAATCATATAGTCTTGTCATGCTCTGTCTTCCTAACACAAAGTATAAATCATGCACAACCCTGATGACAAACCGAGCAATTCGTTCATACTTCTTCACGCGCTTCAGCTTTTTCAACCCTCACGCAATACATGAGCGCAAGCCATGGATATAGCACTACGGGTGGAATAGAGTATGATGATAGGGGTAAATATAAAGAACACAAAAAAGTAAGAAAGTCTCACATCGACGCGGCTAACCAACGGGCTATGGAGATGGCCATCAATTGATATTAGCGTGAGGAGTAGGGATTGCCATGCAACGAATGCACTAAGAGTTATAAGTGTATGAAAGCTCCAAATGAAAACTTAGTGGGTGTGCAACTAATCCTGTAATGAAATATTCCCACTAGTATATGAAAGTGACAACATATGAGAATATCAATATGAAAAACATGGTGCTACTTTGAAGCACAAATGTGGTAAAGGATACTAACAATGCCCCTTCTCTCTTTGTTAAATTTTTCTTTTTCTTTTTTTCTTTCCGTTTTTTCCCTTTTTTTCTTCTCTAATTGTCCGGAGTCTCATCCCGACTTGTGAGGGAATCATAGTCTCCATTATCCTTTCCTCATTGGGGCACTGCTCTAAAAATGATGATCATCACACTTCTATTTACTTATAACTCAAAAGGAATAAAAATTACAACTCGATACCTATAACAAAATATGACTCTATATGAAGTCCTCTGGTAGTGTACCAGGAGGTGCAATGATCTAGCGTAACATGTATGAAAAATGATGAACGGTGGCTGAGCCACAACTACTATGTCAGCTATATGATCATGCAAAGCAATATGCCAATGAATGCTCAAGTCATCAAACGGAAGTGGTGGAAGTTGCATGGTAATATATCTCGAAATGGCTATGGAAAAGCCATAATAGGTAGGCATATGGTGGTTGTTTTAAGGAATATATAATAAGATTTATGTGTGATAGAGCGTATCATATCACGGGGTTTGGATGCACATGCGAAGTTTGCACCACGTCTCGAGGTGAGAATGGGGCAATAATGCACGGTACCGTAGAGGCTAGCAAATTGCGAAAAGGTAAGAGTGCGTATAATCCATGGACTCACATTAGTCATAAAGAACTCATATACTTATTGAAAAAGTTTATTAGCCCTCGAAGCAAAGTACTACTATGCATGCCCCTAGGGGGGTAGATTGGTAGGATAGGACCATCGCTCGTCCCCAACTGCCACCCATATGGAAGACAATCAAGGATAAATTGCGCCCAACTTTCATAGCATAACGAAAGACTACACGTGCATGCTTCGGGAATCACAAACCTTAACACCAATATTCTTACTTAACCACAACCATTTACTAGTACTTCCCACATATTTCATCTCTATATCGCAAAACTATTGCAAGGAATCAAACATATCATATTCAGAGATCCACAAGTTTTATGTAGGATTTTGTGACTAACCATGCAATTGAGCAATTCCTGTTGACTCTCTAAATAGATATAAGTGAATCATGATAGTTTAATTCTTTCTACAAAATATCATGCTCTAACAAATATAAGTGAAGCAAAATAGCATTCTACGAACATCAGTTTTCTATGTGAAGAGAAACAGGCAATCCAAACTTCAAATGATATAAGTGAAGCACAAGAAGCATTCTATAAAGCCATACACAAAAGATATAAGTGAAGTGCAATGAGCATTCTACAAATCAACCATGGACTATCTCATACCATCATGGTGCATAAAAAAATGAAAACTAAATGCAAAAGACGCTCCAAGATTTGCACATATCACATGAACGAAATGAATCCGAAAACATACCGATACTTGTTGAAGAAAGATGGGATGCCTTCCGGGGCATTCCCAAGCTTAGACACTTGAGTCTCCCTGAATATTTACTTGGGGTGCCTTGGGCATCCCCAAGCTTGATATCTTTCCTCTCCTCCTTCTCCTCATAACAAGACCTCCTCGATCTTCGAACACTTCATTCACACAAAACTTAAACGAACTTTTAGTGGCGGCATTAGTGAAAATGGCAATGAAATCCCATCATGTACTGCCGCAATATTATTTTATAATTATAAACAAACATTACCCACTGTATGCTATCACAATTCTATGGCCCCAAGTCAAGGAGGCTTCAACAAGAATTCAAACATACGCAAATAATGAAGCAATAACAGCAATCTGTGAAAACAGGACAGTCTATAAAGATTTGAGCATCCACCATACTTCTATAACTCTAAAAATGCTGGAAAAACTAAGAAAAAATAAACATTTTGTATAGAAAGAAAGCGCAAAAAGTTTCAGAAGTGTTTGACGTTCCAGTAAAAAATGTAACATCGAGCACTACAGCCAAAGTTTCTGTTTTGCACCGCACAAACCAACAAGAAATCTACTCATCCTAAAGGAAAATATTGGCACATTACTTTTATAATACAATGGAATTGTACAAGGGGATAATTATTTTTGTTTAAAAGTTTCTGCAATTCAAGATTCACAAAGTTTCCATGGGCATGAACACAGTTCAAGTCATGCTCCCGCTTCCACGGTGCTCGTCCTTCTCACTTTCACTTTTCTTTTTGTGAAATTTTAAGTTACCCTCTATTTTTTTAAAACTTTATAAAAGCACTCAACAGCAATAAATGACTCTCTAAAACTTCTGAGTTGTCTCCCTGGCAGCGCTTTCTTTAAAGCCATTAAGCTAGGCATAAAGTGCTCAAGTAATGAATCCACCCGGATCCCAAGGTATATCAAAGCCAATTTTAATTAACAATGATTTGGCATTTAGTAGTGAGCACAAAGCAACATATATCATGCAATGATGAATTGTAACTCTCTTCCTATGCATCGGCATGTCATATAAGAACAATTCATGCACAACAAGTAAAGGCCAATACATAGCATAAGCAGTTTCTTGCAATTTTTTCGTGTTGGAAACATAGAGAGGTTGAGATGTAGTTCCTCTCTCATAATAATTGCAAGTAGGAGCAGAAAGCACATGCACATTACATTCATCAAAATCATCATGTGCAACAGTAAAAGGAAACCCATCAATATAATCCTTAAGAAGTGCAAACTTCTCCGATATAGTGTAGTTTGGAGAATTCAAAAAGATAATAGGACTATCATGTGTGGGAGAAATAGCAACAATTTCATGTTTAACATAAGGAACAATAGCAAGTTCATCTCCATAAGCATAATTAATATTGGCATCTTGGCCACAAGCATAGCAAGCATCATCAAAAAGGGATATTTCAAACAAATCAACGGGACCATAGCAATTATCATAGCATTCATCCTTCGGTGAGAACAAAGGGACGTTAAACAATGTATGAGTTGAAGAGTTACTCTCATTAGAAGGTGGGCATGGGTAGCTAATCCGTTCTTCCTCCTTTTGTTCTTCGCTCTCCTCATCATCCTTTTCATCCAATGAGCTAACAGTTTCATCAATTCCTTCTCCCATAGACTCCTGCAAAATATTAGTCTCCTCTTGGACAGCAAAGACTCTCTCAATAAATGCATCAATATCGGAATTGGATTTGTAATTATCATAGAAATATTTAAGGATGGAAAAAATTTCAGGTCTATAAACTGAATCATCAAAATCTTCATACTTTTCAAACAAAGATTCAATTTCATAAGCACCCTTAAAAGCAACAAATTCTTCTATTCGTTCCACATCATAGTAATCATATGTACCATTGGCATAAGAAGCCAAGGTTTCATTATCATTAAATTTGCATGAAAAGGGAAGATGTGGAGCGTTCGTCCTAGAGCAACAGGTATAATCAAACCTCAAGCATAGCTCCCGAGCATACCAACGTAACAGATGAATTTGATCCCATAACAATTTCCCTTTTTGAGTCAAGTGATAATCCCTAAAGTATTCATGTTGATCCAACGTTACTCCCATTATCAAGTTGAATGGGGTTTTCTCAGGATTATCAAAGTAGTACATAATATTTTTCACATAACGAGTATCGAGGGTTTTAGGAGGTTCCCCATCTCCATGAGTAGCAAGTACAACTAATTTTGTTGGTGTTTCGCGTTCCATATCCATAACTAAAGATAGAGAACAACTTAGAACAGGAAATAAAAACTACTTAGTGATAAAGCAAACAAGCACACACGAGAATATTCACCCCACGCTATTGCTCCCCGGCAACAGTGTGAGAAAAAGGTCTTGATAACCCACAAGTATAGGGGATCGTTTGTAGCCTGCTTCGATAAATAAGAGCGTCGAACCCAACGAGGAGCTAAAGGAAGAACAAATATTCCCTCAAGTTCTATCGACCACCGATACAACTCTACGCACACTTGATGTTTGCTTTACCGAAAACAAGTATGAAACTATTTTGCAAGAATAAAACTACGAGTACTTTGCGAGAATAAGACTACTAATAAATTGCAAGGTAGTAAAAGTGAATAGCTTTTGTCAAAGAAAGTTGTTTGTCCCTAGGCAATCGATAGCAAGTACCGGTAATCATTCTTGTAATTTTATATGACGGAGAGGCATGAGCTAACATAGTTTCTCTACTTGGATCATTTGCACTTATGATTGGAACTCTAGCAAGCATCCGCAACTACTAAAGATCATTAAGGTGGTGAAACCCAACCATAGCATTTAGTATCAAGTCATATTTACTCCCATATGCCA
>NC_041383.1:524364309-524456019 GCF_002162155.2 Triticum dicoccoides
AAGGCACCGTAGGACAGCACCAAAACAAAATATACAATCATACCAACCAAGATCATGATTAACCCATAGGACAAAAAAGATCTACTCAAACATCATAGGATAACCATAGGTCATTGGGAAATAATATATGGAGTTGAGAACCATGTTTAAGTAGAGATTACAGCGGGAGGAAGAGGTGTTACACTGCTGCATAGAGGGGGAGAGAGTTGGTGTTGATGGTAGCAAGTTGTTGATGAAGATCGTCGTCACAATCCTAGCCCCGGCGGCACTCCGGCATCACTGGGAGAGAGGGGGAGAGAGCCCCCCTCCTTATTCTTCTTCGTTGGCCTCCCCCTAGATGGGAGGAGGTTTCCCCCTCTAGTTCATGGTCTCCATGGTGGTGGAGGGGCCGGAGCCCCTCCAAGATCGGGTCTCCCTCTCTGTTCTCTTATGTTTCGCGCTCCCTAGATCTGGCCGAAAACCGTTTCTTATATTCCCGAAGATTCGTAACTCCGATTGCGCTGATCTTTTGACACGATCCTAATATAGGCTTCCTTGCGCCCGAAGTAGAGATACAACCGACGTTCGTCGAGGGCAGCACCCACCACCAAGCACCAGGGGCCTGGGGCGCGCCCTGGTGTATCGTGGTCTTTTTGGGCCTTTGTTTGCGGTGATTCCAACTCCTAAAAGTCATAAATATTCCAAAATAATTCTCCATTGAGTTGCATCACGTTTGTACTTTGTTTCATATGGATTTTCTGTGATACAAAAACATGCAACAAATAGGAACTGGCACTGGGCACTAGATAAGTAAGTTATTCCTAATAAATAATATAAAAAGTTGCCAAAAGTATGTAAAAGTTGAATAATATTGGCATGAAACAATCAAAAATTATAGATACAACGAAGACATATCATCCATCTGCAAGATCGGCGCCGGCCAACAGCGGAACATAGAAAAGAAGAGTTTTACTCATCTCTTGCCCGTCCGGTGCCATCGCTATGGGATTCGCCATGAGTAGATCCAGCCGGACCTCGGGCGGCTCTTTTTAGGTTCAAGGAGGTCTGCGTCCTAGGTGCAATGGGTGAGAATGGAGGACAGCGACTAACGTAGCCACGTAGGTACACGCAACCTAGTCTATGTCACCAAGACACTTTAGTAAAACCAAACCGGACCCGCATGGTAAAAAAAGTCCTTGTGTCAGATGCGTACCGCAGGGGACGAGCCCACCTAGCTAGCTTGACATGGCCATTGTATTTGTTTGTATATAGTGATGAATGATTCCGGGGTCATTTCCGCAGCTAGTTAATCCGTGGATCAGGTCGATGGAGCGTGCGACTGGATACATGCGTTTAGATGCCACTGCGTCCAGGACGTCCACTCTTTGTGGTGCGGTGGCTTGTTACAAGCATTGGCAACGGGAATTCCCGTGTTTGATTCCCTACCATGGCTTTTATGGCACTCTTTTTATAGCATGCTACAATGCAGGGCGCTGCTAATGGGTTGGCCCACTCAATCGATCTGTGCGAATTGCCCGCATTCTGTCGCATTGAGGTCCCCAAATATATATACGTATACAACGGGCACTCATCATACACACGAGAATGGATATGATTTCAGAAAGGTCCATATTGCTTTTTATACATTTATAGTAGTGAAGTGGGTGTACCGAAGCGGGGCCCTGTGGTCTAATGGCTCAGTGGAAATTAGCTCCTTATGTAATATGGATTCACTAATAGTATCTACAGTCGGGTGCCTCAAATCTGCCTCATACGCCCGGGCAGTGACCGGGCACGTTTATTTGACCCAGACGGACGCCTCAAATGGGCCTCAAACGCCCGGGTTAACCAGCACCCTTGATATCCAGCCTAAATATGGGACGGATATGGGGGCGTACGGTGCGCCCCCATGTCAGACTGATGAAGGGGTTCCAGTAGGAAACACCCTTAAACCCGATGGTCCGAAGCTCATCTGCTTCGTCGGACCGGTGGCGCCGCATGGCGCAGCTCCGGCGGGCCGCATAGTGCCTTGCCCGGCTATTTAAGTCAATCGACAACATCAAAACCCTACCATCCATCCACATTTTCCTCCTCCTGTCTGCCGCCGCCACTTTCCACTCCACCTGTCCGCCTAGTAGCCATGCCCCGGTGCCATCAGGGTGAGGAGCGAGCCATTTCTGACGATGGAGCGTGCTACCTCTTGAGCACTGTGTTGGTTTTCCCTTGAAGAGGAAAGGGTGATGCAGCAAAGTAGCTGATACGTCTCCAACGTATCTATAATTTTGTATTGTTCCATGTTATTATATTACCCCTTTTGGACGTTTATGGGCTTTATTTTACACATTTATATCATTTCTGGGACTAATCTACTAACCGGAGGCCCAGCTCGTATTGTTGTTTTTTTGCCTATTTCAGTATTTCTAAGAAAAGAAATATCAAACGGAGTCCAAATGGAATGAAACCTTCCGGAGTGTGATTTTTGGAACGAACGTGATCTAGAGAACTTGGAGTGCAAGCCAAGAAGTGATCGAGGCGGCCAGGAGATAGGAGGGCGCGCCCACCCCTACAGGGCGCGCCCCCCTGTCTCTTGGGCTCCTCGGGCGGCCACCGACGTACTTCTTCCTCCTATATATACCCACGTACCCCAAAAACATCCAGGGAGCCACCGAAAAACAATTTCCACCGCCGTAACCTTCTGTATCCGCGAGATCCCATCTTTGAGCCTTCGCATGTGTTCCGCCGGAGAGGGAATCGACCATGGAGGGCTTCTACATCAACACCATAGCCCCTCCGATGAGTTGTGAGTAGTTTACCACAGACCTTCGGGTCCGTAGTTATTAGCTATATGGCTTCTTCTCTTTTTTGGATCTCAATACCATGTTCTCCCCCTCTCTTGTGGAGATCTATTCGATGTAAACTCTTTTTGCGGTGTGTTTGTCGAGATCCGATGAATTGTGGGTTTATGATCAAGTTTATCTATGAGAAATATTTGAATCTCCTCTGAATTCTTTTATGTATGATTGAGTTATCTTTGCAAGTCTCTTTGAATTATCAGTTTGGTTTGGCCTACTAGATTGATCTTTCTTGCCATGGGAGAAGTACTTAGCTTTGGGTTCAATCTTGCGGTGTCCTACCCAGTGACAGTAGGGGTTGCAAGGCAAGTATTGTATTGTTGCCATCGAGGATAAAAAGATGGGGTTTATATCATATTGCTTGAGTTTATCCCTCTACATCATGTTATCTTTCTTAATGTGTGACTCTGTTCTTGTGAACTTAATACTCTAGATGCATGTTGGATAGCAGTCGATGTGTGGAGTTATAGTAGTAGATGCAGGCAAGAGTCGGTCTACTTGTCACAGACGTGATGCCTACATACATGATCATGCCTAGATAATCTCATAAATATTCGCTTTTCTATCAATTGCTCGACAGTAATTTGTTCACCCACCGTAATACTTATGCTATCTCGAGAGAATCCACTAGTGAAACCTATGGCCCCCGGGTCTATCTTTTATCATATAAGCTTTCAATTTACTTTTATTTGCATCTTTACTTTTTGCATCTATATTATAAAATACCAAAAATATATTTATCTTATCATACTATCTCTATCAGATCTCACTTTTGCAAGTGGTCGTGAAGGGATTGACAACCCCTTTATTGCATTGGTTGCAAGTTCTTTGTTTGTTTGTGTAGGTGCGTGGGACTTTTGAGGAGCCTCCTACTGGATTGATACCTTGGTTCTCAAAAACTGAGGGAAATACTTACGCTACTATTGCTGCATCACCCTTTCCTCTTCAAGCAAAACCAACACAAGCTCAAGACGTTGCAGTAGCGTAAGTATTTCCCTCAGTTTTTGAGAACCAAGGTATCAATCTTGTAGGAGGCTCATCAAAAGTCCCTCGTACCTACACAAACAAACAAGAACCTCACAACCAACGCGATAAAGGGGTTGTCAATCCCTTCATGGTAACTTGCGAATGTGAGATCTCATAGAGATAATAAGATAAGATAAATATTTTTTGTATTTTTATGATATAGATTGGAAAGTAAAGATGCAAATAAAAGATAGATTGGAAACTTATATGATAAAAGATAGACTCAGGGGCCATAGGTTTCACTAGTGGCTTCTCTCAAGATAGCATAAGTATTACGGTGGGTGAACAAATTACTGGCGACCAATTGATAGAAAAGTGCATAGTTATGAGAATATCTAGGCATGATCATGTATATAGGCATCACGTCCTCAACAAGTAGATCGAAACGATTCTGCATCTACTACTATTACTCCACTCATCGACCGACTCCTGCCTGCATCTAGAGTACTAATTTCATGAAGAACAGAGTAACACATTAAGAAAGATGACATGATGTAGAGGGATAAACTCAAGCAATATGATATAAACCCCATATTTTATCCTCGATAGAAACAATACAATACGTGCCTTGCTGCCCCTGCTGTCACTGGGAAAGGACACCGCAAGATTGAACCCAAAGCTAAGCACATATCCCATTGCAAGAAAGATCAATCTAGTAGGCCAAACCAAACTAATAATTCGAAGAGACTTGCAAAGATAACTAATCACACATAAAAGAAATTAGAGGAGATTCAAATATTTCTCATAGATAAACTTGATCAACCCACAATTCATCGGATCTCAACAAACACACCACAAAAAGAGTTACATCAAATAAATCTCCAAGAAGATCGAGGAGAACTTTGTATTGAGATTCAAAGAGAGAGAAGAAGCCATCTAGCTAATAACTATGGACCCGAAGGTCTATGGTAAACTACTCACAACTCATCGGAGAGGCCTTGGTGATGATGTAGAGGCCCTCCATGATCGATTCCCCCTCTGGCGGAGCACTGGCGAAGGCTCCAAGATGGGATCTCGTGGATACAGAAGGTTGCGGCGGTGGAAATAGTTTCTCATGGTGCTCCTAGATGTTTTTAGCGTACGTGGATATATATAGGCGAAGGAGGTAGGTCAAGGGAGCCACGAGGGGCCCACGAGGGTGGGGAGCACGCACACCCCCCTAGGGCACGCCCTCCTGCCTCGTGGCCGCCTCGGCTGCTTCTTGACGTCTACTCCAAGTCTCCTGGATTGCGTTTGTTCCAAAACAGTCGCGCCCGAAGGTTTCATTCCGTTTGGACTCTGTTTGATATTCCTTTTCGTCGAAACACTGAAATAGGCAAAAAAAAGCAGCAATTTGGGATGGGCCTCCGGTTAGTAGGTTAGTCCAAAAAGTGATATAAAAGTGTAAAGTAAAGCCCATAAACATCCAAAACGGGTAATATAATAGCATGGAACAATCAAAAATTATAGATATGTTGGAGACGTATCAGAGCGCTGGCTCGAGCTCCTTGAGCAGATCCCGGTTAGGTGCGAAGCCTGGATCGCTACGGGGCTACCTCCGGATGCAGTGGATCCGAGGGAGGAGTTGGAGGAGGAGGAGGTAGAGGAGGAGGAGGAGGAGGTGGAGGAGGAGGACTTTGAGGAGGAGGGGGATGAGTCGGAGGACGAAGATGTGGGGGACGCTGACGACGGGGATCTGCAAGCTATCCACATAATACCTACCTAAATATTTCATCCCCACTATGATATTTCTCTCAACATGCAAGCTATCCACATCAGCAAACTTGCCATCTAAGCAAAAACTGATTCCATTTGCAGCCATGTCATCACTATCCCTACAGCTGCCGCCCACACAATTCAATTAGACAAATCATGGGACTCGGTTTTTTTTAGTACACAACAAGCCTGGTCACTGAAGGGACCCGTCCTTTCCATAGGATTCAATTTTTCTTAGGAGTAGCATGTAGCCATCATTCTAGTCAATGAATGGATCCGTCATTTCCTTAGGATTCAGTTTTTACTTGACACAATGCAGTCATAGTCACCAAAACAACCCATCGTTTCCTATTCATAACGGACGATGCATCCCTTCTCCTTCTATAACTGAAGGAAGAGCTCAGATGGCAGAAGCATTGTCTCTCACATCACGATGCATCTCATCTTCCCACCTGTTTCTCATCCAGTTGCGGCCGTCGGAAACGAGCTCCGGCGTGAGCTCGATGCCAAGATGGGCTTGGATGTTGCGTCGCTGCACCGTGTGTTAGGAGCAAGGATAGGATCTATATATTTAACTGGCGATGATCTCTCAGAGTACAGAGCAGTGGTGATTACAGAGGAATCTTAATTCAAACTAGGGTTCATACAAGAGGAAAGGGGAACAAGAGAGAGAGCCGATGTTGCCGTCGTGATACTATGGATGCCCTTCTCCTTCAGTCTCGAGGTGATAGGTAGGAGCGCTGTAGGACTGGTCCTGCCTACACCCACTCTGGCCCAGTGACTCTTGTGTTGGGCTTGCGAGCCCGCGCCAGCCTTCAGGGCAAAGACGAGCTAGCCCCGTTGCTGGCATGTGGGGTCCCTTTGTCAGGGGTGTTGATATCCTCGTTCCTTGAGATGAGGCTTGACCCCAAGCCTCTGCATCGCCACACAATCTTCCCAGGAGTTAGCGACTGCTACTGGGTTGGACTAGCGAACAAGGACCTGCACCACCATGGCGCCATGACGCTTGCGCCAACGTTGGTCCACGATCGCTCCAGGAACTGCAGGAATGTCAAAGTGAGTAGGAAGGTCCGGTGATGCTGTTGTACCTGGGAGAAGAGCCTTGCGCAGTTGGCAGACGTGGAAGACCGGGTGCACTTGTGAATGATCCGGCAACTAAAGTTTGTAGGCCACAGGGTTGATACAACTGATGATCTTGTAGTGTCCGAAGAATCTAAAGGATAACTTGTGACAATCGTGTGCGGCCACTGATGTTTGCACATAGGGCTGCAGCTTCAGGTAAACTTGATCACCCACAGCAAAGGTTCGAACTGACCCCTTCTTGCCAGCCTGATGTTTCATGCACTGCCGAGCGCGATGAAGGTGTTGTTGCAGTAATTCTTGCACTACTGCACGCTCATCAAGGCAAGAGCACAGAGCCAGCACCGAGCAGGTGTTGGTTGCAGTAATACCCCACTGACGTGGCTCATGCCCATACATAGCTCGGAAAGGATACATGCCAACAATTGAGTGGTAAGAGGGATTGTACCAAAATTGGGCCAAGGGAATCCAAAAACTTCAGGGACGAGGACATGCATGTGTGAAGCAGCGAAGAAAGGTTTCCAAACACTGGTTGACAGCTCTGTTTGGCGGTCCGTCTGTGGGTGGTTAGCTGAGCTAATGCCGAGTCATGTTCTTGCATACTTGAACAACTCCTGCCAGAAGTGGCTAGTAAAAACTGGGTCACGGTCGGAGATGATTGAGCCTGGGAATCCATGGAGCCAGAAGACATGGTTCGTATAAAGAAGTGCCACCTTTGAAGCTATATAGGGATGCGCCAGGGGCAGGAAGTGAGCAAATTTTGTCAATTTATCCATGATGACCAACATGCAATTGACGCTTCCCGACTGAGGCAGTCCATCGATGAAATTAGAAGAGGCTCTAGTAACACTGGGTAAGCTGCCCGATCAGGTTTGGCTTGCTGACAGGTGGGGCAACATTTGACATATTGTTGTATATGTGTCTTCATTTTAGGCCACGCAAACAGCCTGCGCACACGTCGCCAAGTGACTGGAAATCCGAAGTGGCCACCGATAGGTGTGTCATGAAAGGCAGCAATCACTTGTCGTTGCATCGACGTAGAGCCCGCTGATCACTACTACACAACCTTCTCCTTGTAGACGTTGTTGGGCCTCCAAGTGCAGAGGTTTGTAGGACAGTAGCAAATTTCCCTCAAGTGGATGACCTAAGGTTTATCAATCCGTGGGAGGCGTAGGATGAAGATGGTCTCTCTCAAGCAACCCTGCAACCAAATAACAAAGAGTCCCTTGTGTCCCCAACACACCCAATACAATGGTAAATTGTATAGGTGCACTAGTTCGGCGAAGAGATGGTGATACAAGTGCAATATGGATGGTAGATATAGGTATTTGTAATCTGAAAAATATAAAAACAGCAAGGTACTAAAGATAAAAGTGAGTGTAAACGGTATTGCAATGCTAGGAAACAAGGCCTAAGGTTCATACTTTCAGTAGTGCAAGTTCTCTCAACAATAAAAACATAATTGGATCATATAACTATCCCTCAACATGCAACAAAGAGTCACTCCAAAGTCACTAATCGCGGAGAACAAACGAAGAGATTGTGGTAGGGTACAAAACCACCTCAAAGTTATTCTTTCTGATCGATCTATTAAAGAGTCCATAGTAAAATAACACGAAGCTATTCTTTCCGTTCGATCTATCATAGAGTTCGTACTATAATAACACCTTAAGACACAAATCAACCAAAACCCTAATGTCACCTAGATACTCCAATGTCACCTCAAGTATCCGTGGGTATGATTATACGATATGCATCACACAATCTCAGATTCATCTATTCAAACCAACACAAAGTACTTCAAAGAGTGCCCCAAAGTTTCTACCGAAGAGTCAAGACGAAAACGTGTGCCAACCCCTATGCATAAGTTCACAAGGTCACTGAAGCCGCAAGTTGATCACCAAAACATACATCAAGTAGATCACGTGAATATCCCATTGTCACCATAGATAAGCACATGCAAGACATACATAAAGTGTTCTCAAATCCTTAAAGACTCAATCCGATAAGATAACTTCAAAGGGAAAACTCAATCCATTACAAGAGAGTAGAGGGGGAGAAACATCATAAGATCCAACTATAATAGCAAAGATCGCGATACATCAAGATCATGCCGAATCAAGAACACGAGATAGAGAGAGAGAGAGAGAGATCAAACACATAGCTACTGGTACATACCCTCAGCCCCGAGGGTGAACTACTCCCTCCTCGTCATGGAGAGCGCCGGGATGATGAACATGGCCACCGGTGATGGATTCACCCTCCGGCAGGGTGCCGGAACGGGCTCCCGAGAGGTTTTTGGTGGCTATAGAGGCTTGCGGTGGCGGAAATCCCGATCTATTGTGCTCCTCGATGTTTTAAGGGTATATGGACATATATAGGCGAAAGAAGTCGGTCAGGGGAGCCACGAGGGTGGGGGCGCGCCCTGGGGGGTAGGGCGCGCCTCCCTACTTCGTGGCCACCTTGACACTTCCCCGACGTCTACTCCAAGTCTCCTGGATTTCTTCTGTTCCAAAAATAACTCTCCCGTTTGGACTCCGTTTGATTGTCCTTTTCTTCGAAACACTGAAATAGGCAAGAAAACAAAATTTTGGGCTGGGCCTCCAGTTAATAGGTTAGTCCCAAAAATAATATAAAAGTGTATAATAAAGCCCATAAACATCCAAAACAGATAATATAATAGCATGAATACTTCATAAATTATAGATACGTTGGAGACGTATCAGCATCCCCAAGCTTAATTCATGCTCGTCCTCGAGTAGGTATATGATAAAAGAAATAATTTATGAAGTGTGAATGCTAGCAGGTGCATAAGTTTGATCAATGATAATTTCAATCACCTTTTCTAGCATCATTATATGTCATAACAGCAGCTCATCTCATAAAACTTCTCATGATCAAGTAACAAGCTATTCAAATTTTAAAGCATAGACCATAAACTTTCTTGAAAACTAGAAAACTATGTTCTCAGTCATCAAACAATTGCAATTCATCTTATTTTCAGGAAGAGTCTATGTAAGAGCTTTGATTCAGCAAATCCCACATACTCAACTACCATATAGTCTTCCATGATTTCTACCACTCAAAGCATATTTTTAGAACAAATAGCATCCATCGAACACAGAGAAAGATAGGGGCTTAATGTTTCGCCTCCCAACTTACTTATCATATAGATAATTGTCAACAATAATAATTCATGATCAAATATATTTGAATGGCCATATATGCTTAGATCTTTCCCCATCACATGATGCTTGCCAACTAAAGAGTAGGTTGGAATGAGAAGGAATACTACTGACTCTTGCTAAAAGTAAAAGATAGGCCCTTCATAGAGGGAAGCAGGGATTTGCAGAGGTGCCAAAGCTCGAAGCTTTTAAACAGAGATGAAAATAATTTTGAGAGGTATGATTTCATTGTCAACATAACAACCAAGAGTTCCCAATATCTTCTATACTAGATACATTATAGGCAGTTCCCAAACAATCACACTCCACGGCTTGTCCGAAACAACGGGTGTCGTCCAACTATCAACAATCCTGGGGGAGTTTTGTTTAAATTATTTGCGATTTGTTTTTGATCTTTTGATCATAGGACTGGGCATCCCAGTTACCATCCACTTTCTCGTGAATGATGAGCGGAGTCCACTCATCGTGAGAATAACCCACCTAGCATGGAAGATATTAACAGCCCCTAGTCGCCACATGAGCGATTCGGGCATACAAAACAGATTATTATTTGAAGGTTTAGAGTTTGGCACATGCAAATTTACTTGGAATGGCAGGTAAATACCGCATATAGGTATATATGGTGGACACTCATGGAAGAAACTTGGTTCAAGGAATTTGGATGCACAAGCAGTATTCCCGCTTAGTACAGATATTTAGGCTAGCAAAGGATTCTAAACAGCAAGCACCACATGTTGGAGGATCTATAACAATATATTTTCTATACAAATATACCCAAGCATAACTCATTATGTTGTCTTCCTTATCCAACTTCAACTAATTTGCTCAGGTTTGAAAATAATTAATGGGGCTCACAATCATAGAAGATGTCCAAGATAGTATATTTATATGTGAAATGTCTCTTCCTTCAATATTCTTTCATGAATTGTTCAAGTGACCAATACTATGTTTGCTTACTTTCAATAAATTTACCACCTCTACTTCTTATATGTGAAGTCATTACTCTCCATGGGGTAAGCATATGAAACATATATAATTTCAGACATATGAAATTCAAATCATTCAACCATTTACTCATAGAATATAAGTGAAGCACACGAGTAAATGACAAACTACTCCAAAAAGATATAAGTGAAGATCAATGGGTAGTTAAATAATTATGTAGCTATGTGAAGACTCTCTCTCATTTAAGAATTTCAAATCTTGGTATTTTATTCAGACATCAAGAAAAACAAAATATAACAAAATGACTCTCCAAGCAAAACACATACCATGTGGTGAATAAAAATATAGCTTCAGGTAAAGTTACCGATGGACGAAGACGAAAGAGGGGATGCCTTCCAGGGCAACCTCAAGCTTAGGCTTTTTGTTGTCCTTGAATATTACCTTGGGGTGCCATCCCCAAGCTTAGGATCTTTCCACTCCTTATTCCATAGTTCATCGAACCTTTACCCAAAACTTGAAAACTTCACAACACAAAACGCAACAGAAAACTCGTAAGCTCCGTTAGTATAAGAAAATAAAATCACCACTTAGGTACTGTTGTGTACTCATTCTAAATTCATATTGGTGTAATATCTACTGTATTCCAACTTCTCTATGGTTCATACCCTCCGATACTACTCATAGATTCATCAAAATAAGCAAACAACACATAGAAAATAGAATCTGTCAAAAACAGAACAGTCTGTAGTAATCTGTATCATTCGAATACTTATGTAACTCCAAACATTCTACAAAATTAGGAAAACCTGAGAAATTTTTGTACAAATCCAGATCAAAAAGAGTCAGATCAAAAGCACATTTCTGTGAATTATAAAAACTAATTTACTGGGTGCAAAAGTTTCTGATTTTCAGCAGGATCAACACAACTATCACTGTAAGCTATCCTAAAGGTCTTACTTGGCACTTTATTGAAACAAAAGCTATAAAATATGATTACTACAGTAGCATAATCTTGTGAACACACAAAAACAGTAAAGGTAAATATTGGGTTGTCTCCCAACAAGCGCTTTTCTTTAATGCCTTTCTAGCTGGGCATGATGATGACAATGATGCTCACATAAAAGATAAGAATTAAAACATAATGGGAGCATCATGAAGCATATGACTAGCACATTTAAGCCTAAACCACTTCCTATGCATGGGGATTTTGTGAGCAAACAACTTATGGGAACAAGAATCAACTAGCATACGAAGGTAAAACAAGCATAGCTTCAAGATTTTCAACACATAGAGAGGAAACTTGATATTATTGCAATTCCTACTAGCATATGTTCCTCCCTGATAATAATTTTCAGTAGCATCATGAATGAATTCAACAATACAACCAGAACCTAAAGAATTCTTTTCATGATCTACTTGCATAGAAATTTTACTACTCTCCACATAAGCAAAATTCTTCTCATTCGGAATAGTGGGAGTATCATAAGAGACTCGAATACTATAAATTGCTTCCACATTAAAAGAGTAATGTTCAGAAAAAGGGTAATCATAATCATGACAAGTTACATAAATATAATAGTCACTACTTTTTATAGCATAAGTTTCATCACAATAATCATCATAAGTAGCAACTGTGTTCTCATCATAATCAATTGAAACCTCTTCCAAAATAGTGGATTCATCACTAAATAAAGTCATGACCTCTCCAAATCCACTTTCATAGATATTATAACATTCAACACCCTCCAAAATAGTGGGATCATTACTTCCTAAAGTTGACACTCTTCCAAACCCACTTTTATCAATATAACCATCATAAATAGGAGGCATGCTATCATCATAATAAATTTTCTCATCAAAACTTGGGAGGCTAAAAATATCATATTAATTAAACATAGCATCCCCAAGCTTAGGACAAACGTTACTTGCAGCAAATATATTCTCAAACATGTCATTCTCATAAAACATAGCATCCCCAAGCTTGGGCCTTTTCATATCATAAGCATAATCACTCTCATCATTAATAGTATGGATAGCACCAATAGTATAGCAATTATCATCATCAGAATGAGTAATAGGAGAAACATCACTTGGGAGGGATACCTTTCTACCTTTGCTTCTCCGTCTTTTCTTTTTCTTCTTCACATCATGTGTGGGTTTAACCCTCTTTTTTGAGCTCCTTATTAATGAGATTGGTTGAATAGAAAGCTCCTCGTTGTTACCTGATTCATCATAAGAAATAATAGGAGGATATTGGGAAGTCTCTTCCCTTTCATTACTATTCTCTTCATATTATATTTTCTTTCTTTTCTTTATGTAATTGGCAATATAAGGATTTTCAATGCAATTCACCGCAGAATACATATAAATTTCCTCTAGATCAAAATCAAGGAATTTCTCAAGGTTATATTCTAGAATATGCTTAGTTATATGTTTCATTTCTTCATAACCCAAAAGTAAACTAAGTTCATTATGCTGTGCAAGGGAAATCATGTCATCACAATTTTTGGACACGATTTGATCATGAAACAATTTGCATCGGAGATTTAAATGACCACGTTCATTGCAAAGTTCACAAGTATGGCAAAGAAATTTTAAATTTTCAGCACAAACATCTAGCCTTTCTTGCAACCATTTAGTTTCTAAATACGTATGCCTCTTGCAATATCTATCCTCCCTATTTGGTGTGTACTTGCAAACTCTATGCACTCCACAAAAGTTGACATGCTTATAAGAGACATTTTCATCATGACTAGTACAATCATCATTACTACTATGGATATTCAAAGAGTTCATACTAACAACATTGCAATCATGCTCATCATTCAAAGATTTAGTGCCAAACATTTTATAGACTTCTTCTTATAGCACTTGAGCACAATTTTCCTTTCCATCATTCTCACGGAAGATATTAAAAAGATGAAGCGTATGAGGCAAACTCAATTCCATTTTTTGTAGTTTTCTTTTATAAACTAAACTAGTGATAAAACAAGAAACTAAAAGATTCGATTGCAAGATCTAAAGATATACCTTCAAGCACTCACCTCCCCGGCAACGGCGACAGCAAAGAGCTTGATGTCTACTATGCAACCTTCTCCTTGTAGACGTTGTTGGGCCTCCAAGTGCATAGGTTTGTAGGATAGTAGCAAATTTTTCCTCAAGTGGATGACCTACGGTTTATCAATCCGTGGGAGGCGTAGGATGAAGATGGTCTCTCTCAGGCAACCCTGCAACCAAATAACAAAGAGTCTCTTGTGTCCCCAACACAGCCAATACAATGGTAAATTGTGCACTAGTTCGGAGAAGAGATGGTGATACAAGTGCAATACGGATGGTAGATATAGGTATTTGTAATCTAAAAATATAAAAACAGAAAGGTAACTAATGATAAAAGCGAGTGTAAACGGTATTGCAATGCTAGGAAACAAGGCCTAAGGTTCATACTTTCACTAGTGCAAGTTCTCTCAACAATAATAACATAATTGGATCATATAACTATCCCTCAACATGCAACAAAGAGTCACTCCAAAGTCACTAATAGCGGAGAACAAACGAAGAGATTATGGTAGGGTACGAAACCACCTCAAAGTATTCTTTCTGACCGATCTATTCAAGAGTCCGTAGTAAAATAACACGAAGCTATTCTTTCCGTTCGATCTATCATAGAGTTCATACTATAATAACACCTTAAGACACAAATCAACCAAAACCCTAATGTCACCTAGATACTCCAATGTCACCTCAAGTATCCCTGGGTATGATTATATGATATGCATCACACAATCTCAGATTCATCTATTCAAACCAACACAAAGTACTTCAAAGAGTGCCCCAAAGTTTCTACCGAAGAGTCAAGACGAAAACGTGTTCCAACCCCTATGCATGAGTTCACAAGGTCACTGAACCCGCAAGTTGATCACCAAAACATACATCAAGTAGATCACGTGAATATCCCATTGTCACCACAGATAAGCACATGCAATACATACATAAAGTACTCTCAAATCCTTAAAGACTCAATCCGATAAGATAACTTCAAAGGGAAAACTCAATCCATTACAAGAGAGTAGAGGGGGAGAAACATCATAAGATCCAACTATAATAGCAAAGCTCGCGATACATCAAGATCGTGCCAAATCAAGAACAAGAGAGAGAGAGAGAGAGAGAGAGAGAGAGAGAGAGATCAAACACATAGCTACTGGTACATACCCTCAGCCCCGAGGGTGAATTACTCCCTCCTCGCCATGGAGAGCGCCGGGATGATGAAGAAGGCCACCGGTGATGGATTCCCCCTCCGGCAGGCTGCCGGAACGGGCTCCCGAAAGGTTTTTGGTGGCTACAGAGGCTTGCGGCGGCGGAACTCCCGATCTATTATGCTCCTCGCTGTCTTTAGGGTATATGGACATATATAGGCAAAAGAAGTCTGTCAGGGGAGCCACAAGGGGCCCACGAGGGTGGGGGTGCGCCCAGGGGGGTAGGGCATGCCTCCTTGCCTCGTGGCCACCTCAAATCTTCCCTGACATCTAGTCCAACTCTCCTGGATTGCTTCCGTTCCAAAAATAACTCTCCCGAAGGTTTCATTCCGTTTGGACTCTGTTTGATATTACTTTTCTTCGAAACACTGAAATAGGCAAGAAAACAGCAATTTCGGTTGGGCCTCCGGTTAATAGGTTAGTCCCAAAAATAATATAAAAGTGTATAATAAAGCCCATAAACATCCAAAACAGATAATATAATAGCATGAATACTTCATAAATTATAGATACATTGGAGACGTATCACCCCCTAACCAGATACTCCCTTGGAATCATAGAATGCCTTGTTCTAAAGTGAACCTGCCTTTGGGTTCAGCCCGGATGGCCAACTGCTCCAACAGCTTTTGCGCTCGGGAATTAGCATTGTAGCTTTTAATCACATCTTCCATCCATCTGGGTTTACACGTCGAGAGTGTCTATAGTTGATCAGAGTGAGTGCCTCGAGAGAGGGCATCTGTTGCACCATTGTCTGTCCCTTTTCGATACCTGATTGTATAACAAAGACCCAATAGTTTAGTAAACGCCTTCTGCTGCTACGGGGTAGTGAGCCATTGTTCTTCAAGATGCATGAGACTTTTCTGGTCAATTTGAAATACAAACTCACTATGTTGAAGGTAGGGACACCACTGGTCGACAGCTACTACGACAGTGAGATACTCCTTCTCATAGGTTGACAATCCTCTGAACCGAGGGCAAAGTGCCTTGCTCATGTATGCTATGGGGTGTCCCTGCTACTGGAGAATTGCTCCGACACCGGCGTCGCAGTCATCTATTTCCACCACTAATGGTCGGGAGAAATCTAGGAGTGCCCGCACAGGTGCTGTGATGAGTCCCTGCTTGAGCAGTTGGAATGATTCTTCCGTTGTTTCTGTCCAAACAAACAGGGTCCCTTTGTTTAGCAGATTGAAAAGAGGCCGAGCCATAATGCCAAAGTGACGCACGAATTGGCAATAATATCCGATGAGCCCGAGGAAGCGACGCACCTCCTTAGTGTCTGTTGGTGTAGGCCAGTCAGAGACAATTTGAATCTTACTGGGTTCCGTAGCCAATCCGTGAGCACTGATAACATGCCCCAAATACGACAACTTCTTCTGCTAAAAGGGCACTTCGAAGCTTTGACCCTCCATTGATCCCTTTTTAGCAGTTGGAGAACTTGCGCAAGATGTGTTGTGTGGTCTTCGAGAGTACGGCTGAAGACAAGGATGTCATCAAACAATAACAGGACACACTTGCGCAGGAGGGGGTGGAGAGTACCCTTTACTACTCCATTGAATGTGGTTGGTCCACTGGCCAGGACATAGGAGAGCACAAAGAACTCAAAGTGCCCAGAGTGTGTATGAAATGTTGTCTTAAATTCATCTCCCTCTGCAATTCTAATTTGGTGGTATCCGGCTCGGAGATCGAGCTTTGAAAACCAGACAGTTCCGTGGAGTTCATCAAGCAGCTCTTCAATCACTGGAATTGGCAATTTCACGACAGATGTCATGGCGTTCAGGTGACGGTAATCTATGCACAAATGATAGGTTCCATCCTTCTTCTTTACTAGGATGACTGGAGATGCAAACGGACTTATGCTTTTTTTCCATGACCCCTTGCTTGAGTAGTTCAGCCACTTGCTCTTCTATCTCAGTCTTGTGCTCAGGTTTGTGACGGTATGGTCTGATATTGATTGGTTGAGCTCCTGGAATCAGAGTTATGCGGTGATCATAGCTGTGTTTGGGTGGCAGACCGGTTGGCTCCTCAAAAACCTCAGGGTACTATTCCAGTACAACTTGGACACATTCAGGTGTGGCCTCTTGCTCCTCTTCGGTGCCCAGAGTAATATGATACAACTGCACCATATGTGAGACAGTGCCCTGGCGACACAAGCTGTTGAGTTGCATGTTGTTGATAACCTCACATGAAGTAGTTGATGGGTGCCCATGGAGGTGAACTATCCCGGCAGCATCCGGAATGGCAATATGTTTCCCTTTCCGATCCACTGTCATGGGACTATGTTCCTTGAGCCAATCCATCCCTAGAATTGCATCATACATACCCAGAGATAACACCTTGAAGTCTGTGGTGAACTTGTGGCCTTGCGAGGACCAATTGCATTTGGAATGGACGCTTGACACTGCAGTTCACCACCGCCTGCCACTTTGACATGGCCAACACGAGCCAGAGAACAGTTCCTGTTAATTAGGTAGCCAAATTGGCGTCGACGAATGATGTAGAGCTGCCTGAGTCCACCAGTATGAGAATCTCGTGGCCTTAGAGCCACGCGTGCAGCTGAAACGCCTTGGGGTGACTTGTCCCTAGTAAGTGCATGCTTGGAAATAGCCATCACGACCTCCGGCTGTCCATCATCGAGGACGTTGTCGATGCCGAAGAGCTCCAGGAGCTCCTCCACCACATGGAGCTGCACCGTGGTGGGACACCTATGATCGTGCCCCCGCCGTTCGCTACATTTGAAGCAAAGCCCGCGAGCACGCGATACTCGCGGAGCGCCTTGACCTTGTAGGTGTCGGCGTGCGTGCCTTCCACCCCACGGCGATCATTGCATGTGTCGAGGTAGATGCAGGTGGTGGAAGTGGTGGTAGAGGTAATAGCAGCAATGAGCTGGGTCGCAGAAGAGCATCAGCGCCGCGCGGCGTGGCCTGCGGTGTTGGCGTTTTATGCGCTGAGTCGATGACCTCCTCTTGCAATAGAGCCAGCGAGCATGTTGTATCCAAGTCGGGCTGCCGTTGGATTAACAGCACCGCTCGAATGTCCACCCTTAAGCCTCGACAAAATGAGTCAGGTAAAATTAAGGATGAATGGATTCTGAATATGAAGCCAAATGATTAACAATTAACTCAAATCGCTCAATGTACTCTGCAATAATAGACGTTTGACGAACAGTGTAAAACTGATGTATCAGGAGTTGGTGTTTATCACTATCGAAGTGAGTGCAGAGTAGAGTTGGAAACGCTTCCCAATCAAATTCAGAGAGGCGATTCTGAATGGACTATAACCAGACAGATGCCGCTCCAAATAAATTGAGCACAGCCATTGGTACCCAGAATGATGAGTGAATCCCAAACATAGAAAATACTGCTCACAAACTGTTTTCCATAGTTTTGGGTTTTCTCCAGCAAACTCAGGAAAAGTAACCGAGGGATGGACTTGACCCAACCCTGCGAGCAATTGACTCGCGTGAGCAAAAGGGGAAAGAGGTGGAGCGGGCGACTAGGAATTGTACTGACCAGTGCCCAGGAGCGGCGCCGGCGGTGTCGCCAGCGCCTTCTCCTGGTGTAGGAATGCGTCGTCGTGGTCACATGACCTGTGTGGCTGCAGGATGGCCGAGGTTCCCACGCCAGGAAGAATGCCAGGCGCTCCCAGGGTGGGGATGTGCCCGGAAGTCTTAGTGGCCACCAAACCAGGCGTCACCCCCATAGGCAGACGCCCTTTCTGCGTATCAGCGACTGCGTCGGAGAGCTGGTTGACACGGTGCTCCAGATCCGGCCGCCAGGTAGCTAGATCATCCAGCTTGGCAATGTGCGCGTGCACCGCCGCCGTGTTGCTGTGGAGTTCCAAACGAAACTCATCCATGGAGGTCGTGATCTTCTCCATGTACTCCTTCATGGTCGGATCCATGGCCTCGATTTGAACACGAGCTTGGCAAAGACGGAGGATCTTGATGAATTGCGCTAGGTCACGCGAGGGAAGAGGTGGTGGTGGTCTCTGATACCAGATGTTAGGAGCGGGGATAGGATCTATATATTTAACTGGCGATGATCTCTCGGAGTACAAAGCAGTGGTGATTACAGAGGAATCATAATTAAAACTAGGGGTCATACAAGAGGATAGACGAACGGGGGAGAGAGCTGATGCCGCCGCCATGATCCTCTGGATGCCCTTCTCCTTCTGTCTCGAGGTGATACGTAGGAGCGTTGCAGGGCTGGGCCTGCCTACACCCACTCTAGCCCAGTGACTCTTGTGTTGGGCTTGCGAGCCCGCGCCAGCCTTGGGGGCATTGGCGAGCTGGCCCCGTTGCTGGCATGTGGGGTCCCTTTGTCAGGGGTGCTGACACCATGCCTGACAGAACAGTCGCATGCCCATAGTGCATCACTGGCTCTCGCATGGGCTTCGCATGGCCGACCACCACCGATCGTCTGCATGGGCTTAACCTGCCCCCGGCTGCCTACCACTTTGCACCGGCGCCACCAAGAATCTTGCCAAAGCTTGCTGCCCACCACCCACCCTACAACCCTTCATGCCTCCTCCTTTTCCTTTGGCCCGGAGGCTGGAGCATGGCAAGACGATCGGCATGGTGCACAGTCGGAGGGGAAGAAATGATCGGCCTGGAGCACGGTGAGTCATTCATGGGGATTTTAGATTAACGCATAGGAGACTCCAGGTCTCCAGCCAATCGTGTCAAATGGTTGCTCAGCTTGGGCCGTGGACCGTGGTGCCCTTGTCGCCGTCCGACGAGTAGGCAAGTAACATGTCCTCAGAGTCCTTGCTCGGTAAGACGTGTCCTCGTCGCTGTTATAGAATGACTTTGTGATGGACTGTATGGATGCCCGTCCATTTACTACAACGACCTCACCAGGAACCGCCTGTTCGATGTCATGTGGGCGCAGTTCCACAATAACTTGTTGTGCCAGTCCACGCTAGGAGACTCAAGCACCCTGTAGAGCGCATGACAGAACATCGGTTTTGTCGTCGGGAAACCTATACCTTGGCCTGCCAGAATCTTTTTTTTCTCGAATATGCACGAGTGTGCGTATGATATATTAAAGAAGGAAAGGGAAAGACTCCCTCCATGTTCAAAGTGTTACATGATTATTTACATGTGGATCACAGCCACTCCACAGGATTGCTACATTGTACTACTCGGCTCAATCCCATGCTGCGAGGCCGTCAAAAAATGCCTCAACTTCCCCTTTTAGCAGTCCTGCCTGCTTCCATGATCGGGCCTCCTTCTCAATGCTTCGCAGTACCTTACCCGTAGATGGCGTCGCTCCATCAAAGACTATGGTGTTGCGGTGTGTCCACAGCTCCCATAGGACAAGGATGCAAATTGGCCTTGCAGGCTTTTTGTGTTGTCCACTTTCCTCTTGTCGAATGCACCATTCAGGAAATGTCTCGTTTGTTGTAGGGTGAGGGAGTCCTGGACTAAAGGGTCCTTGGGCATCCAGGCTATGTGATATCGGCTGGACTAATGGGCCGTGAAGATATGAGATTAAAGACCTTTCCCCATGTCCGGATGGGCCTCTCCTTTGCGTGGGTGGCAAGCTTGGCGTTCGGATCATGCACCTTCCTTTCTGTTTAAACCGACTTTGTACAACCCTAGATCCCTCCGATGTCTATATAAATCGGAGGGTTTAGTCCGTAGGGCAATCATAATCATACAGGCTAGACATCTAGGGTTTAGCCATTAAGATCTCGAGGTAGATCAACTCTTGTAACCCCTATACTCATCAAAGTCAATCAAGCAGGAAGTAGGGTATTACCTCCATCAAGAGGGCCCGAACCTGGCTAAACATCGTGTCCCCTACCTCCTGTTACCTTCGATCCTTAGACACACAGTTTGGGACCCCCTACTCGAGATCTGCCGGTTTTGACACCGACATTGGTGCTTTCATTGAGAGTTCCACTGTGTCATCACCAGAAGGCTCGATGGCTCCGTCAATCATCCACAACAATATCACCGCGAGGGAGACTTTTTTTCCCCGGTCAAATCTTTGTATTCGGTGGCTTCGCACTGCGTGCCAATTCGATTGGCCATCTGGAGTAGATCGACGGCTACACCCCTGGTCATCAGATCAGTTTTGGAAACCTAAACTATGTCGCTGATATCCGAGGAGACTTGATATTCCAAGGGCTCCGGCCTTAGATCCGGAACACCTCACCCAGTCCGAAGACGGGAATTTAGAGCCCGTTGGACTCTCCGCAGCTGTAGAGCTCAACACCGGAGATACAGAGGGGATCGTTTCATCGGCAGGCCCGGAGTGATACCAGGCTCCCTTCGTCAACACAAAGCCGAACTCCTCCCCAAACACCAGATCCGAACTCTCGAGGTCCATGTTACACGAGCTCGGCCTGGGAACTCATGTCCTGCCCAGCTCCACGGACTCTCGCCCCCCTTTCCAAACCTCACTCTTAAATGAGGCCCTGGACTAAATGCGATCTCTCGCCATTACAGAAGGATCGCTGCCAAACTCGCCCATCCCTCACTAGGGGCTGAGAGTGGGGAATTTCAAGTCCCACCCACCACCCACTTCATAGCCACTATCGAGGATCTAACCGACACGCTCTACTACGATTCCAAAGACATCGACGGTATGGATAATGATACCGGAGATGAGAAGAGCCAGAACGCGTCGTTCACCGGACGCTGGACGGCCACTTCCTTGTATGACGTATACATGGTGGACACATCGAAAGAGGATGATGGCGACAATGGGAAGAATCTAGAGGATGAACCTGCTGAAGCACCTACGAAGCATCAACGTCAGTGACGCTGATCAAAATCGCGTTGCAAAAAAGACAGCAATACCGGCACCGGAGACAATAACACCCCAGATAACACCGAAGACCAAGACGCCGCTGTCGAGCCAACATCCGAACAGGATGATTGGGAAGAGGGGCAAGTCAACCACGATGATCCTATCGGGAACGAGGGCTCGGAGGATAGTAACTACCTACCGACCTCGAAAGAGAACGAAGACTTCATCATACCCAGAGGCCCCCCTCGAACAAGAGTGCTTTAAGCGCCAGCTAATAGCCACAACAAGAAGCCTGAAAAAGAAGCGGCAACAACTTCAAGTCGATCAGGATTTACTCAATGACAGATGGCTGGAAGCCGAGGAATACGGCCTCAAGCGCCCAACTAAGAGTTACCCAAAGTGCAGGTTGCTCTCCCAATTCGACGATGAGGTCCCAGAGCCTATACCGATAGCACGTAACGCGGCTGATGGGCCTGACCGACCACCTCACGGTCGGGACAGAGCAGAAACCCAAGCCGAACACCAACCTACGCACCTAGCCCTAGAGGCAGAGAAACAGCGGCTGCAGGGTACACGCACGACCTGCGACAGGACTTGGACAATAGAGCCGGTCATACCAGATCAATTTATGGATCAAGGGGGGGCACGAGAAGACGACCATCAGGCCTGGCGCGATATACACAACCTCACCCGGGCCGAAAACCACATACGGACTCCATCCGAACTGCGTCGTGACGTCGCTCGATATAGAGGAGCCACACACCCACTATGCTTCACCGATGAGGTAATGGAGCGCTAGTTCCCAGAAGGGTTTAAACCCGTGAACATTGAATCGTATGATGACACAACAGATCCCGCAGTATGGATTGAAGACTTTCTTCTCAACATTCTCATGGCCAGCGGTGATGACTTACATGCCATCAAGTACCTCCCCCTAAAACTTAAGGGACAAGCACGGCATTGGCTGAACAGCCTCCCGGAAAACTCTATTGGAAGCTGGGAAGACTTGGAGGACGCCTTCAGAGACAAGTTCCAAGGAACCTACATTCGGCCCCCGGACACCGATGACCTTAGTCACATAATCCCGCAACCCGGTGAATCAGCCCGGAAGCTCGACACCTCGGCCAAGAGAAGCCGAAGTCCATGGCAGCCCTCACCGCACTTATGACCCGCTTTTGCGTGGGAGAAGATAGCTGGCTAGCTCGCCGAAGCAATAGCACCAGCGACCCAGGCACCTCTGAAGCCAGGGATGGCAATGGCAAGCCACGACACGATAAACACAAGCGTCGAAACAATAACGAAGACACGGCGGTCAACGCCGGATTCAGTGGCTCCAAATCCAGTCAGCAAAAGAAGTCATTCAATGGAAATAAAGATGCTCCATCCATTTTGGACAGAATACTTGATCGGCCTTGCCAGATTCATGGCACCCCCGATAAACCTGCCAACAATACCAACAGAAACTGTTGGGTCTTTAAACAGGCCGGCAAGCTCAATGCCGAACACAAGGGGAAAAGGCTGCCCAGCGAGTACGATGATGAAGAGCCTTGCCCACCGAACACAGGGGGGCAGAAGCAATTTCCCCCCGAGGTCAAAACAGTGAATATGATCTATGTCACCCACATCCCCAAACGGGAGCGCAAGCGCGCATTGAGGGACGTCTACACCATAGAGCCGGTCGCCCCAAAAATCAACCGATGGTCGGCTTGTCCGATCACCTTTGATAGAAAGGACCACCCGACCAGTATCCATCATGGAGGATCGGCAGCTTTGGTCCTCGACCCAATCATCGACGGATTCCATCTCACGCGAATCCTCATGGACGATGGCAGTAGCCTTAACCTGCTCTACCAGGACACCGTCCGCAAAATTGGTATTGATCCGTCAAGAATCAAGCCCACTAAAACTACCTTTAAAGGAGTGATACCTGGCATAGAGGCCCGTTGCTCAGGCTCAATAACATTGGAAGTTGTCTTTGGCTCGCCCGACAATTTCCGCAGTGAATACTTGATCTTCGATATCGTGCCCTTCTGAAGTGGCTATCACGCACTGCTCGGACGGACCGCTTTCGCTCGACAACGCAGTGCCACATTATGCTTATTTAAAGCTCAAGATTCCCGGTCCACGTGGCGTCATAATGGTCAACAGAAACACGGAACGCTCCCTCCGCACCGAGGTGCGCACTGCGGCTCTCGCAGACGAAGTCCAGAGCGGCCCCCTCAAGCCGCACACCTCATCGGCCATTAAGCCGCCGGAGTTTGCTAAAAAAGCCCGGCCAGTCCTGGAACCTGACGGCTCGGTACTTTTGGAGCTAGACTAGCAGTTTCGCCTCCGTCGATCACCGTGCACAACCACGGAATTCGTACCGCGCATGCATCACTACGCACTCAAAATACCTTGGGCATCAACGGAGGCACAATACGAACAGGTCTATAGTATGGTTTGACCCTGCATGACCTTCCACCTTTCTTCGATTATTTTTCTCTCCTACCACAGGTGCACTCGAACCTATATATCCTACGGACTTACAAGGACTCTCTTCGAGCCCGGTTTCGTACGGATAGCCGAAGACCGTTCCCTTCAAGGAACCCCTCTCTACAAGGTGAAAGCGGCGCAAACGTGCGGCAGGATATACAAAGAACTCTTCAAACCAAACCTTATTTAAAGGACATGTACTAAGCTTTTCGATAATGATACAAATATATTATAAAGCATTAGTGTATATAACAAACACGTCCTGGTCATTCGGATACATTCATTCAAATATAATATCCTTTGAGCATTGACCCTCTATCAAGCGAGCACCCTCTAGGACATCGTCTAAATAATGCTCTGGCGTGCGGTGGTCCTTGCCTTCAGGAGGACCCTCCACCGCAATAACCGCGGCCTTCATCTTCGCTCAGTGCACCTTGACGCGGGCGAAAGCCCTCTGTGCACCTTCTATGCACACAGACCGTTTAATGGCATCAATTCGGGCCACGACATCGATGAGTCGCCGCACTAGGCCAAAATAGCTGCTCGGAACGGGTTCGGCCGGCCACAGTCGGAGTATGACCTTCTTCATGGCCACTCCGGACAGCTTATGCAACTTGGCCCACTACGCCATTTTGTCGTTCAGTAGTGTCGAACGCTCCTGGGTCGCTAACTATGACTAGAACAGCTTCTCCGTCGCATGCCCCTCCTGGGCTCGGTAGAATTGCGCAGCGTCAGAGGCGCTCTTCGGAAGATCCGCAAAGGCATCTGGAGAACTCCATAGTCGATTAAGTAAGGCATACCTCTGATTGCCAAATTTAGACTGTAAAAGAAAGGGCTTACCAGCCGCTATCTGTCCGGCCTGTCGGAGCTCCTCGCGAGCCGCTTGGGATTCAGACCTTGCCTCTTGGGCGTCCTGAAGGGCCTTGCCGAGTTCGGCCGCGTTAGCTTTATTCTCCTCCTCGAGGAGCTCGCACCTGCAAGTTGCGTCCTTGAGCTCTTGCTCAATCTTGGATACCCGCTCCTCGAACTACCTGTTCGGCCTTCAAATCGGCAGCCGCTCTCTCAGCGGTCGCATCGCTCATCCTTGCCTGCTCCTTCGCGCGGGCAAGGTCACTACTGAGGGTCTCGACCTCAGTAGCGCCATCTGCAATTATGCATATAGCAGCGCGTAAGCTTCAACTTAGCATGTGCAAACTAATTCAATTAAATATGGAGCACTTGAACCATACCTTGCGCCTCGTCGAGCCACTTGTTAATCCCGATATTGTCCTCATCGACCAGCTGCAGTTTCCACTTCAATTCGGAAACTTCGGCGGCCTGAGCGGTCGCCGCTAACAGTGAAGCCTGATTTTTATCACAGAAGATAAGCAATTTTTTTATGGAAAGTGGCTAAAAGACATTACATCACATGCCTCGAAGCCTGTTAGGCTCGTGAAGGCCTCATTCAGTTCGCTCTTAGTAGACTGAACCTTTTCAACCACCGTACCCATCAAGGTACGGTGCTCCTCTAAGACAGATGCACTTTGCAGAGCATCCATTAGCATGTTCAGCGCCTCTACGTTAGTAGAGGTGGCTGCCGGAATAGTCGTCTCCCCCTCCTGTAGTGGGGGCTACTGACTCAATTCCGGAACCGCTTGGGTCTCCGGAACAGTATCCGGCCGAGGGTCGGATGATCTAGGACCCCCGTTGCCGTTCTCCATGGGGGTTGCACGCCCCATGTTCTCGGCAGCCTCCGGCGCCACCTTGGTCCCCTCCCGCACTTCTCCGGAGCCCGGAGGAATCCTTTGGGACGACACCTCGGGATCGTCCGACCTAGGAGGCGGGGAAGCTTGTGGAGGTGTCTCGCTCTCCATCTTCTCCAGCGAAAGATCCCCCGATGACGACGATTCTTGAGGAATGTCACGAGCTGGACTAGAATATGAAATTTGATATTATTCTTATAATCTATAAAGAGATTAGATGTATACAAGGCATCTTAAGGTACTCACGATTCGGCAAGGGGCTTGGTTCGGGGGTGGTGCTTGGGAACGGCCTTGGTGCCCGAATTCGATTCATCTAAGAGGGATATCCTTCCCCTCTTGGACGCCCCCTCCTCCGAATCTACGGAGGCCGCCCTCTTTTTCCCTTTGGGAGGAGGGTCTCTGCTTCCTCCTCCTCCTCGTCATCCTCGTCTTCTTCTTCCTCGTGAGAGGAAGGAGCTTCGGTTCCTCCAGACATGGCGCCCGAAGTTTCTTCGTGATGGAGGCCACCTTCGGCCTCCTTGGTCTTCTTCTTCTTGTCCTTCTTTGGCGGCGCCTGGTAGGGCACGGGACCAACATCTTCATTAACAGAGGCTCGGCCGGGTTTTCGGGGAGCGGGGCCGGACACTTAATCCGCTCTGCCTTCTTTATCCAGTCTTATTCGGGAGATGGAATTTTCAGGACCCAACCCTAAGATTGACCAGCTGGGTAATGCTCCGAAATACGATACTTATTGGGGGTGCCGGATTGTTGTAGTCGAGGCCGGTGTCATTGGACGTCCTTGGCCACGTATTCTGCTTCTTAAAGAGCAGCTTCCAGATCCCATTGTGCATCGTACCGAATAAGCACTGCAGGGTCGATGGCCCCTCCGGATTGAACTCCCACATTTTGAGAAGCCGTCGTTGGCAAGGGAGAGCTTGGTGAATGAGCATCACCTGAATCACATCAGCAAGGGTGATGTCCTTTTTTATCATGCTCTTGATATGCTTCTGCAGCATCGACACTTCGTCAGGGGATCCCCAATCTAGACCCTTGTTGGTCCAGGATGCGAGCCGTAGTGGAGGTCTAGATCTGAAAGCAGGAGCAGCAGCCCACTTGGTGCCGCGGGGTTCGGTGATATAGAACCACTCCTGCTGCCACACCTTGACAGTATCCACAAATCTCCCTTTGGGCCAGGTAACATGGTTGAGCTTTCTCACTATGGCGCCGCCGCACTCGGCGTGTTGGCCTTCAACCACCTTCGGCTTCACATTAAAAACCTTGAGCCATAAGCCGAAGTGTGGAGGGACGGGGAGAAATGCCTCACACACGACGATAAACGCCGAGATGTGGAGGAAGGAATTCGGGGCCAAATCATGGAAATCCAGCCCGTAGTAGTACATGAGACCTCAGACAAAGGGGTGAAGGGCGAACCCAAGTCCTCGGAGGAAGTGGGGGATAAAAACCACCCTTTCACCGAGCTCCGGGGTGGGGATGACCTGCCCTGGGGTTGGAAGCATGTGTTTGATCTCCGCCGTCAGGTACCTCAATTCACGCAGATCTTGGATGTTCTTCTCCGTTACGGAGGAGCCCATCCACTTTCCCTAAAAGCCGGATCTGGCCATTGCTGGAGAAGTTGGGGTAAAGGGAAAGTTTAGAACTTGGGCGCTAGAGCACGGGGGCTTGAAAGGCAGAGGAAGAAGAAGGCATGAGGTGAACAGATGGGTTTTTGTCCTCTTATAGAGGCAGCGAATATGAAGCGCCCCCTCATAAGCCTTAAATCTCGCATATTCCCAAGGGGACGTGTGAACGGCATGGTTGGATTACCCAAAACCCCTATTGATGAGAATTCCGTGATAAGGGGACACGATCTCCGCTTTGACAAGACGTGTCGATGACCGTGCCTCAAAATGCGAAACGGGGTTGTAAAATGGTTCAGAATAATAATAAGGCCAGAACATAACGTCTCGCCGAAAAAGTTGCCCGTGGACGTGACTTATTTTAAGTATTGCTGCCTTTTACAGCTTAGGGTTGTACGTATTAAGCAGGGCCAGATACCGCTCTTGTGTGCGGAAAGCTGCTTTGCAGTATTCGGAGAAGGAACCCGCCTTGCAATGTCGAAGACAATCTGCGTGCCGGATACGTCGTCATTGAAGTCTGGTTCAGGGGCTACCGAGGAAGTCCTAGACTAAGGGGTCCTTGGGCGTCCGGGCTATGTGATATGGGCCGGACTAATGGGCCGTGAAGATATGAGATTAAAGACCTTTCCCCGTGTCCGGATGGGGCTCTCCTTTGCGTGGGTGGCAAGCTTGGCGTTCGGATCATCCACCTTTCTTTCTCTGTAAACCGACTCTGTACAACCCTAGATCCCTCCAATGTCTATATAAACCGGAGGGTTTAGTCCGTAGGGAAACCATAATCATACAGGCCAGACATCTAGGGTTTAGCCATTACGATCTCGAGGTAGATCAACTCTTGTAACCCCTATACTCATCAAAAGCAATCAAGCAGGAAGTAGGATATTACCTCCATCAAGAGGGCCCGAACCTAGGTAAACATCGTGTCCCCTGCCTCCTGTTACCTTCGATCCTTAGACACACAGTTCGGGACCCCCTATCCGAGATCTGCCGGTTTTGGCACCAACATAGGGGTCCTGTCCGGTTGGCCCATAGCAAGGCATACCTTTGCCCAAACTTCCCGTGCGAACCTGCCGGAATCTTTGGATGCTTTGTAGTTTGGACATCGGGTTCATTCGTTTCACAGGTGTTGCTGCTGCTAGAAGGCACTGCCAATTACGTGATGTGGAGCCACTACTACGACATGGACTCTGGTTTTTGCATGAAGCTGCGGAGCAACTTGCACAACTGGAATAAATACACAGGTACAACGACCAAATACCAAAATTAAGAATAAGAATTTGTTGGTGGTTATTTATTCTAATTTTATGTTGGCACATCGCATTTTTCAATAAGTTAACGTTTGGTATGAAGAAACTACAGGGAACGTCACATCCTCATATTACAAAAACAGAATCTATAAGGTTTTACTCTTTTGTCCATTCTGATTATGTTTCCTTGCAGCAAGACTTATTCCATTGTCTGTACGGTGATACTCCATACACAGCCTAACTCAAGATCAAGCTGGTGATTTCCTTGACCTTTTGTTTTGATGCATTTTCAACTCCCAGTTGTTTATACAAAATTATAGGTATACACAGAAGTCATCATTGACAACTTCCTGCTGCACCATCTTCTTACCACTGGCAGATGCAGGCAACCAATCAAGGTTCTGGCAAAACTGATCTACGCGCGTGTTTTTCAAATCCATATCACCGAAAAGCAATGGTATCTTTTTGGTGCCACAACCAACATGTATTGTTAGTTCTATCACCTCCAATCTTAGTAGTAGTGGTCTCTCTGCATCTCAGCCAAATTGTACGCTTCCAACTTTCTCAAGCATAATTGCTTGCTTTGATTTAACAACGTATGAACACATCTTTGCATTTTGCTGGTCTCCTTGGAGATTTTTTTATTTATCTTTCCTAAGGTGTTCATTGGATTTAATTTTTTGTCTGATAAATCAGAAATGAAAGAGATAGATAAATCTCTATAGGTTGTTGTTTATTATTTTTAGCGGCGGTCTAAAAATATCATTTGTGATCACTAATGAGATCAATAGAATTTGGTTTCCTAATAGTATTTATTTTTATTTATCTTTCCTAAGGTGTTGATTTGATTTAAAATTTTATCTGATTAATCAAAAAGGAAAGACTCAAATGGATCTCTATGGGTTGTTGTCGCTCATAGTTGTGAACTATTTTTAGCGGTAGGTCTAAAAATATCATATGTAGTCACTAATGAGATCAGGACAATTTGGTTATCTAATAGTAGAATTAGTAGCTTCATTTGTTTCTGCTTGTGCCTACTAGCAATAATATTTTTTAAGCATTATTAAAGAGCTGGTCCATTGCTGAAAACTAATTTCATTTGCTTACCGTGTATGCAATTTTGCACTATTTATTGAATGAAAACTTCAATCCTGTGTTGCGTCAATCTTCAACTTGCGAAATTGAATCACCTCTCCAACATCTGCCCCTAACAGATACTCATGTTTATCAAATCATCTTTAGTATTCGTGTATATGAGAACCATCTTCAGTCCTATATGGCAATATGACTAATCTTTAACGTACGTACATTGCAAAGCCCCTGTCCTTTTCAGTGCGTGTACTTAACCGCAATGCCAATTTGTTGCCAACAGCCCAAAATAGTGTTCCATTAGTAAAAACAAGCAACTTTTTAATGGTTATTGAAACCAATCCATTTAATATTTAGAAGCTTGCGCAAGATGTCCCGCAGCAACGCACGGAGTATCCATCTAGCTGTGCTTGTAATCATCATCAAGCCGGAGATCTGCTCGCAGTTCCCTTTCCGTCGCGCATCGGTTCTACTAGCAAGTTGCAACCTTCACGCAAGCCGTACCGTCCTGGCGAGACTTGACCACGGTCGCGTCAAGTCAAGCTTCTTTGACTTTTGGATGAGAGACAACGTCCTGTGTGGCCGCGGCGCCGTGGTTGTGCAGATTAAACAGGCCGCGGACCTGCCACGATCTTGCTTGTCGCCCCGCGGTCTCGGCCGGCATTGAATGAGCTGTTGACTCTGGGACTCAAGCGGACAGCACTGGCGTAGAGGCTAGAGGGCGAGCACGTAGGGAACAAGACATTTTTTGGCACAAAGGCAGCGGATGGTCGGGGCCGAGGCCATGTACGCACAGCAGGGTGCCCGACGCTACATCATTTCCTTGCATTGCCGGCCAGCTACATCATTTCAGCCATACACAAGTTTACAACTTCGTTGTGCCAAGTTGCACGGGCACAGACGAAGTTGTATCACATTGCCGGCCATGTACTACTCGAGCTTCATTTTAGGCGCACAAAACGAGATGTGCACAAGTTGTGCCCGTTCTCGTCAAATAAAAACGGGCCAATAGCTCCTGTGCGACGTTTTTGATGTGAATTTGCTTGAGTGCGACGTTGTTCGAGTGAATGGCTGTGATGCGACACACTTGAGCTTGTAAATAGCTCCAATGCGACATGGCTCTGTTTAACCGTGAAATGAAAAACACGAGGGTTAGCGATTTGAGTTATGACACGCGGGACCCACCAGTTACTCGCATGCGGGTGGGACCCACAACTTATCCACACAAGCATGCCCGTGCTCATCAGCGTGGCCCGACCCGAGCCAGCCCGCCCCCCTCCATTGCTTACCCTGCCCCTTTCCTTTCCCACCTTCTTCTTCCTCTACTCCGGCAACGAAGCGCGCCGCCGGCGAGTGATGTCTAGCTCGACTTCAGCCACCCGCCAACCATGGACGCAGTATGGTCCACTGCCGTTGACAAGATGCCCCGATTGCCCACGCATGGAGCCTCTCAAGCGTTTGACTTGTGTGAGGGAAGAAAATGGCAACCGTGGGCGCGAGTTTGTGAAATGTTTGAGCAAGCCACAGCCGGGGCAGGTTAGATCTGTGTTCTTGACCAATTCTATGGTCTAATTTCTCCCGATTTCTTTCTTTTTCCCTCGAATTAGGGCGGTGGATCTGGGTGGTGGATCTAGGATTCATGCGCCGCCGGCCCCCTGTTTTCAGGTTCTGAAGAAATGTGGGCATTTTGAGTGGCTCGATGAATATGTTGAAAGGTTGAAATTGGAGGGATCAACCCCAACCCAAGAGCTCAATTTTGGGGGGCGGCTTGCCGTGGAACAAGCCCCCAATTTGGCGGACAGAGCCGATCCGATGATGCACAGTGCAGAACTGAAGTGTGAATTGAAGAAAATCGGCAAGCAACTAAAGCATCTGATCGATTTGAAGCAACAAGCAAATATGATGGGGGGAGCATTTTATGGTTGTGTCATTGCTATGGGTTTATTTTACTTGATGTTCATCAATCGCTAGAATTTGTTATAGTTTCAGTTAGTTAGTCAGCTAGTTTCAGGGGTGCCCAGTAGTTTGAGTTAGCCAGGGATCATTTGTTAGATGAACTTGAATTCGTGTGAAGCAAAACTTGCTTGAATTATTGTAATGATATTCTCAGGGGCCATATTCAGTGTTGATGCTCTGTTTCCTTTGTTTTTGTTCTTCAGTTAACAGAGTACACACCCAAATTCAGTTTCTAGTAAAAAAACAAAACTGGGCTGCCGAATAGATGTTGGGCCGTGAGAAAATGGACCCTGAGAAAATAACCATGCCCAAAATAGAGACCAGCCCGCCCGCGTAGGGGCACCAGCCCACCTGCGTAGCGGCACCAGCCCACCTCTAACTTCGGCAAATAAAATGTTACTTATTTTTACTTTGGCCTTTTTCTTGCACTAAATTTTGTGATGGATCATTTTTTGATGCAATAAAACCAAATGTTAATTGTTTTTATGCATGTCTACGGTTCCATGAACTAAATGAGTTGCATGAAGTAAATTAGTTTGCATTTCCTAGTGGCATGTCCATAGTGGGTTTGCATGGGGCTCCTAGTTGCATGTCCATGGTTTGGCCAATATTTTGAAGATGGTGTGTGTGTGGTGAGATTGAGGTGTAGCAACCCGGGCTCGTAGCAACCCATAGCAATACACAAATAATAAGCAAGAACAACCCATAGCAATCTTCAAATAATAGCACGAAACACACAATATATATACTAGCATAACTATTGCAACCCATAGTTCCACGATAACCTTACAACTCCATGATAGCCTTACAACTTAAAATACTAATACAACTTAAAAAAACTAATACGATAAGCTAGATAGATCGGGGGGCACCAAACGCGGGTTCTTCTTCGGGCTCTTCTTCTCCTTCTCCCGGGGAACAACGCCACCTCGCTCCTCCGGGCGCCGTCCTTCACTCCTCCCCGTTGTTGATGGGGTACGGGAGCGTGTGCATAACGCCGTTGTTGGGGAAGATGCTTTGGAAGTCGGTGAAGATATTGTAGGTGGTGAAAGCTATGAACTCACAACCAACCCAATACGCTCGCCCGAGGAGATGGAAAGCATCGAAAGGGTTAGTGAACGTGGCGAGGAGCCCAACCACAACGCCGTTGTGGTTGACCTCCTCAACATGGTACATCCGAGGAGAGCCGCGGGGGAGGTGGCGGAAGCCGGCCGCAAGGAAGAACTCCGTTAACTCCCTTGCGCCCCTCCATCTCGAGATCGCCCAAACCCTAAGGGTTCTCTCTACATACACGCCGGCCGGGTAGAGCCTTTCCGGCACGGTTGGGGGGAAGCGGTAGGTGGGGGCGGTGTACTGCATGGTGGCGGGGTGGCTCGAGTGCTCGGTCGGGTTTGATGGAGAAGAATAAAGAAGAAGGGCAGAGGAGGCAGAGGATGGGGTATGATGGATGAGGAGGGAGAGGACGATAGTGCCCGGCTTAAATAGCCCAAGTGCGACGTCGTTTCACCCCGTCGAAACCCTAGAATTAATGGGCGGGCGGCGTTTGGTGGCGCCCCATGAAAGCATGTACACGAGCGTGGCCGTGGGAAACGGACTGCTACGCTTCTGTGCCACCGGTCGTGGGTCAAGGGGGACGGGCTCACGCACGCGTCTGTGCCGTCGTGGGTCAAGGGGACACGCCTTCCCCGGGTTCTCTGCGTGTGCCGCCCGTGCATGCATGCCGTTGCCCATTAATTTGCTCATCTTGCTAGGGCCTGGCTAGAGGGCAAGGTTCGGTCGATGGGAGACGTGACAATAATGTACGCCTTCTTTTGCCCATCTTGTAACGGGCAGCACGCCATTTGAACTGCATCGATACCCACATCGATACGGGCCCCATCGATACCATGCCAGTATTGCGTCGTCAAAGAGGAGCACGCCATGCACAGCGTGCACACCACGCCATGCAGCGTTGGCTTTTTGGTTGTCTTCATCGGGCTGCTGCATTGTGGCCGGGTGCATGCTTTGATGCAACGCTGCATCGGTTCTAATGGTAGGCATGCGACAGGTTACGGCGTTGATAGGGGTGGCGGAGCAGGGCTACGTCGAGGCATGCATGCAACGCACGGGCGCAGTCCTGCGGGTGGGCATGCATGCTGCGGGTAGGCACGGGCACGCATGCAACGATGGAAAGGGCACTCCGTAGGCTTGGTCCATGCACCGCGTCAACTCTTGCTGTTAGATTCAAATGAACGGTCCTGATGCTCCAACGAGAGAGGCTGATCCAAACCCCACCGCGTCAACCAATCAGCGCGTCTCATGCGGATCGCTGCACACTGTAGCTAACCCTAGCGCCTGATCTCAACCGTCCATGCACAACGATCGACGACCAGGTAGTGTGCGGGGTTGAGGGGTTTTGAGAGGTTTTGACTGATTAGGGTTGAGCATAACTAATTCAAAAAAAATCAAAAAAATATAAAACTTGCGCACATAGTCTTATTATGTCGTATAGTAACGAGAAAAAAATATAAATATGGTTTACATACATTTTTACGAAAAATCCTTCACAAAATTGTTATTCCTCAAACAATGTAGTATGGAGTTGAAGGGAGAGAGTAGTGGGCACCCGAGAGTAGGTGGAGTTTTGAAAATGAAAAGTGTGAAAACCTCACCAAAACTTCATTTTGGATTGACTAAGAAAGATCTGAACTTACTTTTCTCATTTTCATGTTTTAAACTTGTTTTATATATAATTTTCTATTAAACCTTGTTTTTTCAAAAATAAAAGAAAAAATAGAAAATTAATTCAATAAATAGTGAGACTTTAGATTTACACTATATAGGTAGAATAGATGTGTAGAAAAATTATTTGGCTGGTTTAGACAAGGTGCCAAAAAAACTTGCTTAAATATGAGGCCGTTTACCCTACCTTTGGAGGTCATTTGAAACACACTTTTCATGACTATGAGTTCAACTTACCAAAAGGGCTCGGAATGATCAGCAAGCAAACATATTTCAGTTGAGGTACTTTAGATAGCACTAAAACATCAATAGCCCAAATTTAAATTTAAATTTGAATTTTATTTGGCTGGTTTAGACAAACAAGTTCGAATAGAAATATGGGGATACATAATGACTACCAGTACGCACCAAGTTACAAATATTATTACATGTCCCAAATTTTCAAACTATTCTCTGTTCTACTTCTTCCTACCACGTTGTGTGCCCTTCTTCGCCTTAGCCCTTCTTATTTTTGGTTCTACTACACACACAAGTTCACTGATCATCTTGGTTTTCTTCACTGGTCTTTTCAACACCTCGCCAATACCCTCGTGATCAGTGTCTTCAGTCTCAATGTTGACAATAGTTTCAGTTTCTTTGGTGTGTACCTCAACATGGGTTTCTTCAGTCTGAACCTCGACACGCTCAGGTTCAGTTTCTTCAGTCTGAACCTCGACACGCTCAAATTCAGTTTCTTCGGTGTGCACCTCCACATCAGTTTCTTCAGTCTGAATGTTGACTGCAGCAGGATTTTCTTCAGTCTGCTCAGGCTCAGGCACACTTCTCTTCTTTCTACCGCCATTGACTCTTGCTTTTTTGGTTGGCCAACACTGTTCAACAACAAGGGGCTGACTTGCTCGCTTCCTCCTGTGTAGAAAATGTTATAGATATACTAATTGGAAAAAAGCACCAAATCAAAACACAGACAAATAAACAAGAACATACTTTGGCTTATCAGGAGTGTAACGGCATTTGATAGATCCCACTCTGTGCCCAAGTTCCTGGCACAACTTGCATCTATTTTTGTTACCTTTTTGGGCCCTTTTTGGCTTTTCATCTTTCTTTCCCTTCTTACTAGTCCCACCTTTCTCAAACCATGCCTTGAATCTACTCTGTTTAGGCCTGCCAGCCTTTCTTTTCATCAAGGGAGGACACATGGAAAATTCAATGTCCACTTCAGGCCACTGAGACTGATCTGTAAGTGCTGGAATTGGAGTAGCATATGCAGCTTTGAATCTTGCTACCGAATAATATTCATGCAGATATGGGTGCATGTTTATCTTCGGTTGGGATGCTAAGAAAAGAATGGCATGCTCACATGGTTTACCAGTGTGTTGCCACTCGAGGCAAGTGCAATCATGCAATTCAGTGTTAACAACATGTCTCCTTCCAGTTTTGTTATCTCTAACTTCAGCACCCCAAGGTGAAGATTTTTCAACAAACAAATGTGAAAGACTTCTGCTCCTATTGACCACCTGTTGTACCACTGCTGGAAGCTTATCACCTTGCAGACAATCACCTATCCTTCTTCTCAATTCCCACAACCGCATGAGCATGATCCTAATTTGGTCAACCATGTCATGCACAGGCAAATCTTTTAACTCCTTCACCTTATTGTTGAAACTCTCTGCCAAATTGTTGTTGATGTAGTCACACTTGATGGCAGTGTTGAATGCTGACCTGTACCATAGCGAAGAATGGTAGGTGTTCAGCCATGGACCAAACTCATCACATGCTGCCATTATCTTATCAAGATGATATTTGTGTGTCTGTCTAGTGTAAGATCTTGCTGCTGGCCACATGCGCCCAAATTCTTCTCCTCTAAATTTTTTGATCAAATTCATCCACAAATGACCGAAGCACTCCCTCTGCTCAGCATGTGGGAAAACATTTTTCACTGAATTTTCAAGCCCCTTACATGCATCTGTGTGTATAGCCAAAGGTGACACTGGCCCTAGGCATCTTTTCAACTGGATCATGAACCATGTGCATGAAGCCTCTGTTTCTGACTGAAACAAGCCAACAGCAATAGGAAACATCCAGTTGTGTCCATCTAGAGCATTGCATGCTGCCAACTGACCATTCCACTTGCATGTCAAAAATGATGAGTCTATGCTCAAATATGGACGGCACCCTGCTTTGAAGCCATCTATGCAAGGCTTCAAAGCCATAAAAAACTTGGAGAACTTGACTTCACCTTTGGCTGATACCTCTGTATCTATCTCCACAACACTACCAGGTGACCTCTTTTCCACCTCTACTTTGAAGTTGTAAAGCATCCTAAATGTATTTGCCCAATCACCATATAAGTTTTTCATTTTCCTTTGTTTTGCCTTCCACACTGTGGTATATTTCAGTTTAATGGGGTACATCTTTTCCAAGTCTACTTTGAGTTTCTTGGCAGTAGTGTTTGGTGTTTTGGCTAAAATTGGGGTGATCTTTTCTGCAACCCAAAGTTGTGATGTCATGGTTGATACTCTCTGTGAACTTGTAATACAAGTATGTTGATTGGGGATTTGGTTAACCCTGACAGTACTTCCATCAGGTTGCAGTCTAGCAGATATGTACCACTTGCAAGGCTTGACACTACCATCAAATCCTCTGCACCTCGCATAAAACTTCTTTCTATCAGTCCAAACAGTCTTGGCATCAAACTCATGTTTCACTGCATAAGTCTTGAAACACATCCTAAACTCCTTCATGCTTGGGAAGAACTTGCCTACTTCAATGACAGGGTTTTCTTTGTCATACACATGCACCAGCTCATCATCATGTGCATCATCTACTTCATCTGCAGCTTGTTCCATCAATTGTCCATCTACATCTTCATCAACATTAGCAGGCAAACTAGATTCTGCCCTCTCCTGCTTATCTCTGTCATCGACTGGAATGCCAAAAAGTTTGGCCATCTCAATGTCAGGCATTGGTGCAATGACCAAATCAGTAGGCTCATCTAATTCAACTACATTCCAATCAACAGTTGCTGCAGTTTCAGTTTCAATTCCAGTCACCTGTCCCTCTTCGGTTATTACTGTAAGTTCAGTACACATGGGAATCAATGGCCTCTGTGTAGCCCAATCATCATCTACCATCTGCGCAGCCAATTGTGATGGCACATATCCAACCTTCGAAAAAATATTCAGATCAACCAGCTCAGCAAAAAAATTAGCTCGTTTGCTTGTCCAGCCGTTTTGCCGATCGATTTCATCAACAATCTGTTCACCATCTTCCATTCTCACATACTCTCCTTTCCAATCATCAAACCGCAACAGTGATACTTCTGGCTCTGGACCCCAAACAACATTCTCCCCAATTTTTTCCACCCATTTCTTCACTTCCTTCTCTCCCATGTTCTGTAGAACTTGTGGATCAATCTCTGTAAACTCAACCTCCCATTTAACAATTGTGTCTCTCTCAATGTTCTGAATGCTACCATCAACTAATTTTGCCTTTGATGGAAAGAAATTGACCGTCAATTCGAAGGTCCGAGCGGCAGCATCCCCTCTGTCAGTGGCGGACAGTGTGAGCCCGTGAGAAAGAGCAGACTAGGCCCTAATTGCAAGCAAAATTGGATCAGAGAGAGGGGCATTACCTATTCGAAGTTGAATCTGGGGGCTCCATCTCAGTATGCCCACGGGCTCCCCTCACAACCTATCGATTCAACAAGCGAAAACAGAGGAAACGAGCTGAGATCTACGGGGCCGAGAGAGGAATGGGAGGGGGACTAGGGTTTTCACTCACCATTTTTTGAGGACGAAGGCTCCGCCGCCGTTGAGAACGAGGGCTCCGCCGCCGCCGTTGAGAACGCAAGATCCGCCGCCACCGGAGAAGAAGGGGGGAGGGGGCAGAGTGGCGGGTCCGGCACGGTCGGGCGGCAGGGCACGGTCAGCTGTTTTGAGGAGCAATTAAGTTGGACCCACATGTCCTAACATACATGGGCTTGGTTGACGACCAATTTAACCACATTTAACACCCCATGTGGCCCTGGGCTATTTACCTGCTTAAATGTGTCGCACCACAGCCATTCGCTCGAACAACGTCGCACTCAAGCAAATTCACATCAAACACGTCGCACAGGAGCTATTTGCCCAATAAAAACAGGCTGAGCTTAACGCACGAACAGTTCTTGGAGGCTTGCAGACCGGATCATCTAGGAGCAATTCTAGCGAGTGGCATGGGTAGGTGATGCAGACCTATATGCAATAAGAGGAGGGACTCGAATGGCATGTGATCTTTGCCTTAGGGACGTCACCGTTAATACTGATGCACAGCAGCCGGTGAATCTTTGGAACTCACTCGTCCGTCTACGAACGATCTGAAGCTCCAGCTATTCTTCATGCATGGAGTACAAGAGTTCAACTCTAGCTGTTTCAACCCTCAGCAAGTTCGTTCGTAAAAACCATTCAAGCCAGGATCAATGACCGCTGGGCAGCAGCTGAACTCCGGCGGCTACGTTAAACACCTCTCACACTGTATCGTAATCATCCTCCCGAGATCTGCCGGTTCCTTCTCCCACGTTCATCGGTTCCAGCAAGCAAAATCGGTGATGGGATACCACGTCAGTGATAGTCCAAAGAAAAAAGTCGAGTTGCCTTGACTAGGGATCCAAGGCAACGTCCCGTGCGACCGCGGTGGCGTGGACTGTATAGCTAGGGGATTTGCCCCGATCTTGTCTCTTCGCGGTCTCGTCCGTCAGTGAATGAACCGACGTCCCTTGCGTTTCACTAGACCCAGCGGACAATACTGGCTTCGTAAAGGCATCTCCAACACTGGAAACACCGACAAATATCTGCTGGGCATCTCCAACGCTAACCTACAAATTTTCTTACTCATGCGTCTGCGGACAAAGAGGCCAGTCCACGAACACGAATGCGGGAGCCGGCTATCCAATACTATCCGTATATATCTGGTCCTATTTTTTTAAAAGTTCACGTGCTCAAATAGCTGCATATATAGTTTCAGTTTAGCTAGAAAAGTTCAATGTTCAAATACAGGAGAAGTTCAAATTTAACTTTTTTCAAATATTACATTCTAACATTGTTTTCCCCTTTGACCGCCCACATATGGTCAATCAAATCTTTCTTCAATTGCTCGTGAGTTGCTCGATGCCGAATTTGATGATGCATTTGAACAAACTCTTGAAATGTGGCCGGATTCTGGTCAGAAAGTTTGGTATGATCGCCCTCTTGCTTTTGAGATTGCCAAGAGCCTCTCCATGTCTGCCACAGTCTGAGATCCTAACACCTCGACCAGGCAGTTGCAACTGATAATGGCATCTCCGCATGTCCTCTCAGACATCCGTAGGTACTCGTCCCACGAATCAGCGACCATGCCATATGCAAGCATTCGTAGTGTGGTTGTGCACTTCTGATAACCAGAGAACACAACCAAGACGTCCTTGTTCAAGATAAAGTAGTCATCAAAGGACTAAACGCCATGGTAGACACGATCAAAGACATTTTTGCGCAACTGGAAGCGCCGGCGAAAATTGTCAGCGAAGAGAGCATTGGAGGCAAAGTAGTCGTCCATCAGCGTCAAATGGCTGCGCACCCTCCAGCAGTCGAGCACTGCTATTCTCTATAGAGTTGTTGGGCTTCCCAAAGAAGAAATATGAAGTAGTATAGTAGTAGGTAGTATTTCCGTTAGTAAAGACTAAAGACCAAGGTTTATCGAATCAGAAGGAGACGAGACACAGACAAGATAAACAATACCTGCACACACACACACACACACAAAGCAAATGCTTGTGAAAGCACAAGTGCTCCCTAGCTGATTTTGATAATTAATGTCAACATATCTTTTGTTGGACTAATAATTTTTATCTAGTGTATTTTAGATGAGTTCAACAATGGCGTGGCAAGGACAAGAGGATCTGGAACTTTTCAAAATGCTGAGGACAAAGATTGGTAAAAGCTCAAGACTCTACATTTTTGTTTAAGTGATCCAAGATCACATTGAGTCCATAGAAAAGCCAATACTATTAAAAGAGGATGAGGTGTTGCTTAATGATCTTGTTGCTTAAGTGCTTATTGATATTGCTCCAAAACCCTTAGTCACTTTCTTTGTCCAAATATGTCCCAACCCTAATTCACAACTCAGCCCCACTGATATTTCCCATTCGGAGCCACCGAGTTCATCTGGACTTAGCCAACGCCAAAACCCTAACAATTTGGTTCCACCGATATAGATCTCGGTCCCATCGAGATGGCCTTACCAGCTCTCTGTGACTTGGTGCAACCATTTCGGTCTCACCGAGATGTTGCAATCGGTCTCACCGAGATGGCTTTGACTGATTCTCTGTTGCCTTATTGCTTCACTTTGGTCTCACCGAGATGATGCAATCAGTGCCATCAAGTGAGGTTTGCCCTAAGCCCTAGCACATCGGTCGCACCAAGTTGTTCTTGTCAGTCCCACCGAGTTTTCTGATCGGTGCCACTGAGATGGGTCAAACGTGTGTAACAGTTGGATTTTGTGTGGAGGCTATATATACCCCTCCACTCCGTCTTCCTCATAGAAGATAGCCATCAGAGCGTGCCTACAGTTCCACCATTCATTTTCTGAGAGAGAACCACCTACTCATTTGTTGAGATCAAGAGATTCCATTCCTACCATTTGAACCTTGATTTCTAGCCTTCCCCAAGTTGCTTTCCACTCAAATCCTTTTTCCACCATAGCCAAATCTGTGAGAGAGAGTTGAATGTTGGAGAGACTATCATTTGAAGCACAAAGAGCAAGGAGTTCATCATCAACACACTGTCTATTAGCTTTTGGAGAGTGGTGTCTCCTAGATTGGTTAGGTGTCGCTTGGGAGCCTCCGACATGATGTGGAGTTGAACCAAGAAGTTTGTAAGGGCAAGGGGCTCGCTTACTTCGTGAAGGTCTACCCGAGTGAGGCAAGTCCTTCGTGGGCGATGGCCAAGGTGGGGTAGACAAAGTTGCATCCCCGTGGACCCTTTGTGGGCGATGGCCAAGGTGGGGTAGACAAAGTTGCATCTCCGTGGACCCTTCATGGGCGGAGCCCTTCGTGGACTCGTGCAATCGTTATCCTTCATGGGTTGAAGTCTCCATCAACGTGGATGTATGATAGCACCACCTATCGGAACCACACCAAAAATTCTCCGCATCTCCATTGCTTTTGCACACTCCAATCCCATCCCTTTACATTCCTGCACTTGCATGCTTTACTCTTTCCGCTGCTTATACTCTTGCTATGCTTGTGTAAAATATATTGTGTGCCTATTAAATGTGCTAAACGTTAACTCAATCTTAACTTGAAGAAACTAAAACCTAACACTTTTACTTGTTAAGGGTCTAATCACCACTCCCTCTAGACCCCTTTTCTCATTCCTTTCAGCTTGCACCCAACAAAAGGCAAGGGGGTCGTCACTTCCCTTGTTTCTTGCCAGCTACAAGAATTAAATCTGATAGTGATAGGTATGCAAATAAAATTAAATAAAACAATGAGCAATTTTTAGGATTTTAGTAAATATAAAAAAATGGACCCGAGGGGCATAAGTTCTGTAGGATCGAAAGTATGTCTAGAGGGGGGGTGATTAGACTACTTGACCAAATAAAATCTTATCCTTTTCCCGATTTTAGTCTTTGGCAGATTTTAGCTATCTTAGCACAAGTCAAGCAATCTTAACACAATTCAAGCAAGCATGCAAAGAGTATATGAGCACCGGAAAGTAAAGCATGCAACTTGCAAGAATGTAAAGGGAAGGGTTTGGAGAATTCAAACGCAATTGGAGACACGGATGTTTTTGTCGTGGTTCCGATAGGTGGTGCTATCGTAAATCCAGGTTGATGGAGACTTCAACCCACGAACGGTAACGGTTGCGCGAGTCCACGAGGGCTCCACCCACGAAGGGTCCACGAAGAAGCAACCTTGTCTATCCCACCATGGCTGTCACACACAAAGGACTTGCCTCACTAGCGGTAGATCTTCACGAAGTAGGCGATCTCCTTGCCCTTACAAACTCCTTGGTTCAACTCCTCAATCTTGTCGGAGGCTCCCAAGCGACACCTAGCCAATCTAGGAGACACCACTCTCCAAGAAGTAACAAATGGTGTGTTGATAATGAACTCCTTGCTCTTGTGCTTCAAATGATAGTGTCCCCAACACTCAACTCTCTCTCACAGGATTTGGATTTGGTGGAAAGAATATTTGAGTGGAAAGCAACTTGGGGAGGCTAGAGATCAATATTCAGATGGTAGGAATGGAATATCTTGGCCTCAACACATGAGTAGGTGGTTCTCTCTCAGAAACAGCAAGTTGGAAGTGTAGGTTTGTTCTGATGGCTCTCTCTACGAATGAAGAGGAGGTGGAGGGGTATATATAGCCTCCACACAAAATCTAACCATTACACACAACTTACCAAACTCGGTGGGACCGAATTGAGAAACTCGGTCAAACCGATTTAGCAAATCTAGTGACCGTTAGGACTTTCGGTGGGACCGACATGCAACTCGGTAGGACCGATATGGTTAGGGTTAGGGCATAACGTAATCTCGGTGAGACCGATTACACAAACTCGGTGAGACCGATTTTGGTAATAAGCTAACCAGAGAGTTTGTCACGTAAACTCGATGGGACCGGTTCGCTCATTTCGGTGGGACCGAAATGTTATGGAAAGGAAACAGGGAGTTTACATTGCAATCTCGGTGGGACCGATTGCTCATCTCGGTGGTACCGAAACATTACGAAGGGAAACAGAGAGATTACAATCCCATCTCAGTGAGACCGAGATCCCTATCGGTGAGACCAATTTGCCTAGGGTTTGTGGCAGTGGCTATGACATCTGAACTCGGTGGCGCCGGATATAAAGAATTGGTTGGGCCGAGTTTGACTTTTGGGTTTAGGTCATATGTGGATGTGAGAAAGTAGTTGAGGGTTTTGGAGCATATCACTAAGCACTGGGAGCAAGAAACTCATTAAGCAACACCTCATCCCTTCTTGATAGTATTGGCTTTTCCTATAGACTCAATGTGATCTTGGATCACTAAAATATAAAATGTAGAGTCTTGAGCTTTTGAGCTTGAGCCAATCCTTTTATCCTTAGCAATTTGAGGGATCCACTTTTCTCATCCATGCCATGCCATTCATTGGGCTTTTCCTGAAATATTCATCTTGGAATGATGTTAGCTCAATGAGCTATATGTTGTTAGGAATTACCAAAACCACCTAGGGATAGTTGCACTTTCAATCTCCCCTTTATGGTAATTGATGACAACATATAGATCAAAGCTTCACAAGTGATAATAAGAGTGAAAATATTGTCGCTTTGAGAAGTATGTGATAAGCAAGAGCTCCCCCTAAATTTGTGCATAGTTTAAGATTTGCTTTGGACTGCAAATGCACAAAGAGTTAGGCTTATGGGTTACTCTTCCATGTCACATACATCTTGGTGGAGCACTCAAAATGATAATGATTGAATACATGCACTCATTACCAAGCAAAGTGAATGATCATATAGAGATAAAAGAATGATAATGTCATCCAACAAGCATTAAGGTAGCATATGATCAAACACATGATCATCCAGGTATGACATAGACATAAAGTATCTCAAACAAGAAGATAAAGTTCAACCACCAAAGCAAGAGAGAATAAAAAGCAACACTCTCTCTCGAAGCCTATGATCTATACATGTTTCTCTCCCTTTGGCAACAAGTTACCAAAAAGTTCATAGAAAATGCATAGCACTAGATCGACTCCCAGGCTTGATCTTCAGGTGGTGGTGTAGAGATGGCTCCTTGGACGAAGACTTCAGTTGATGTGGATGGAGCTAGAGGTGTAGGTGCTGGAGCTGGTTGCACTGGAGCTGTAGGAGTTGTAGCTGGTGCAGATGAAGTGGCCCTTGTGTCTGTCACTGGCACTGCAGCTAATCTCTGAGCTCTAGGCACTCTGGCAAATGCATCAGTGGTTGTCTTGCCCTTCCTCTCCTGCATATCATCCTGAAGCTGCTCAACAACAGACTGGATCTCAGTTACCTTCACATCCAAGTCATAGAACTTCTGCTCCATGATCCTCTCCATGCTCTCCTGGTTTTGAGTCAAGGTGGCCAGCCCCTTCTCAATCCTCACAGTGGATGCAATCAAGTAGCCTAGTTGATCTTGCTTGCTCTTCAGAAAGTACTGAGATGCCTCTTCTATTGTTGGCATCTTGGTAGCCTTCTCTGTCCTTGCCTTCTCCTTCTCTGCTTGAGCATGCACAGAAGATGGTTCATTTTCATCCATAACCACTTGGTTATCCTCAAAGTCTGGAAAGATAGGCATGTGTTCCTTGTCCAACAAGTATGTGCTAGTGCCCATCATGGAGTTAATCAGCTCCTGGATATGTGGGGCATACCCACGACTTCTCTTCTGGTCTGCAGCTGTCCTCTTGATAGTTTCAACAATGAGGCTCATGATCTTGAACTTTTGAGACACATCAAATATGTGTAGTAGATTGATAGCCTGGCCTCTGATCATGTTATGATCTCCTGACTTGGGCAAGAGTGTGTGCCTAAGGATCCAGTTGATGGTTGGCAGTCCTGACAGAAGGAAATGTACAGATCCAAACTTGTGAGTTTCAAGAGCTTTATCTGGGATCTCCTTGTACATGTGTGCCATAGAATTGTGATCCTTCTTCTTCTTGGCATAGACATCCAAGTCATCTTATTTCTCCTTTGGTGCATTGATCAGATTTTCCCATTCTTCAATAGTAGACTGATACCTTGTACCTTTAGACATCCAAACTATTCTGCCATCTAATAGAAGTGTGTTGTGGAGTAGAATTGCATTCTGAGCTCATCATCCACTTTGTGAACTTTTGTCCAACAAAGTCTGCCACTCCACAAGCACTGAAACTGTCAAACACTCCTGGGTAGTGTTCCTCATTCTCCTTGATGTATTTCTAGTCCACCCACCTCATGTCACATACAATTGGTTTCTTGTCCAGCAGCACAGTCTCATAGAAGTCCTGTTGTTCCTTTGTATGGAACCTGTAGTCAACAGCAGTCCTTCTCCTGATAGCATAAGGATCAGACAACTTCCACTGTCTGAGGCCTGCATCCTTTCTCAGCTTCATGTTCTCAGCCATAGGATGAGCATCATTGTGGTCTGGAATTTTTGGCTTCAACTTTCTCAAGATATGCTCTCCATCTTCTTCTTCTTCAGCAGCAGTTTCAGGCACTGGGGCCTTGTTCTTTTCAGCAGCTGGGATGTTTCTGGTATTCCTCTTTGGTACAGTCTTGGGCTTGGAGGCAGCTTTGGGTGCTTCTTTGGGCTTTGATGATGCAACCCCTGACCTAATAGCATCACCCATAAGCTTCTGAGCCTTGGGTGCTGGTGCAGCAACCTCTTCTTCCTCTTCCTCTTCCATCATGGAAGGCTTTCCAACAACTCTGGCCATGGCCTTCTTGACCCTTTCCTTCCTCTTCTTCCCTTCTTCAGCAGCCTCTTTGGGATCAGATTTCTCAGGTACTTGAGTAGAGGCTCTGGCTTTAGACATGGGAGTTCTTTTTGCAGGCACTTTGGTCTTCGTACCAGGCTTAGTGGCTGCAGTTGTGGCATATTCGTTTTTTAGCACTTTCTTCTTGGAAGGGGCCTCATCCTCAACTGCCACATACTCTTCATCCTCAGATTCTGAGGTTTTCTTCTTTCTAGCCCTGGTGGCAGCTTTGGGCAAGTTGCTTGGGGTGCTCCTGCTACCCTCATCAGAGGTGCTAGAGGAACTAGTGCCCTCACTCATCTGAATTTGCTCCTCTTCCCTGTTCTCACTATCACTTTGATCAGACATATTGCAAACACTGACTGCAGACCCTGTGAATAGATATCGATGAGATAGAGTTGATGAGCATCACAAAATACAGAGGTTTCTTAGTTTTAGTTTTCCACAATAAGCATTTCAGATCAACCGATTTGCAAACTCAGTGATACCGAAGCAGCTTTTGGAACCTAAACTAGTGAACTCGGTCAGACCGAGTCACAGTTCGGTGGCACCGAGACTGCTAGGGTTTCACAAAGTCCTGAACTCGGTCACAACGATTTGCAATTCTCGGTCAGACCGAGAATCACTTGTGCAATTGAAAGCACAAGTGCTCCGTAGGTGGTTTTGGTAATTAATGAAAACATATCTCTTGTTGGACTAACACTTTTATCTAGTATATTTCAGACAAGTTCAACAATGGGGTGGCATGGACTAAAGGTTGTGGGAACTCCTTCAAGATGCTAAGGACAAAGGATCGGCTCAAGCTTCAAGCTCAAGACTCTTCATTTTACATTTTAGTGATCCAAGATCACATTGAGTCTATAGGAAAAGCCAATACTATCAAGAAGGGATGAGGTGTTGCTTAATGAGTTTCTTGCTCCACAGTGCTTAGTGATATGCTCCAAAACCCTCAACCACTTTCCCATTTCCACACATTTGTCCTAAACCTAAAGTCAAACTCGGCCCCACCAATTCTTTCTATCTGGCGCCACCGAGTTCAGATGACATAGCCACTGCCACAAACCCTAGGCAAATTGGTCTCACCGATAGGGATCTCGGTCTCACCGAGATGGGATTGTAATCTCTCTGTGTATGTCCATTATCAAAATCGGTCTCACCGAGTTTGAGAAATCGGTACTACCGAGATTACAATGCAAACTCTCTAGTTAACTTATTACCAAAATCGGTCCCACCGAGTTTGAGTAATCGGTCCAACCGAGTTTGCCTGACCAACTCTCTGGTTAGCTAATTACCAAAATCGGTCCAACCGAGTTTGTGTAATCGGTCTCACCGAGATTATGTTATGCCCTAACCCTAACCATATCGGTCCTACCGAGTTGCATATCGGTCCCACCAAAAATCCTAACGGTCACTAGGTTTACTAAATCAGTCCGACCGAGTTTGTTGATTCGGTCCCACCGAGTTTGGTAAATTGTGTGTAACGGTTAGATTTTGTGTGGAGGCTATATATACCCCTCCACCTCCTCTTCATTCGTAGAGAGAGCCATCAGAACAAACCTACACTTCCAACTTACCATTTCTGAGAGAGAACCACCTACTCATATGTTGAGGCCAAGATATTCCATTCCTACCATATGAATCTTGATCTCTAGCTTTCCCCAAGTTGCTTTCCACTCAAATATTCTTTCCACCAGATCCAAATCCCATGAGAGAGAGTTGAGTGTTGGGGAGACTATCATTTGAAGCACAAGAGCAAGGAGTTAATCATCAACGCACCATTTGTTACTTCTTGGAGAGTGGTGTCTCCTAGATTGGCTAGGTGTCACTTGGGAGCCTCCGACAAGATTGTGGAGTTGGACCAAGGAGTTTGTAAGAGCAAGGAGATCGCCTACTTCGTGAAGATCTACCGCTAGTGAGGCAAGTCCTTCGTGGGCGATGGCCATGGTGGGATAGACAAGATTGCTTCTTTGTGGACCCTTCGTGGGTGGATCCCTCCGTGGACTCGCGCAACCATTACCCTTCGTGGGTTGAAGTCTCCATCAACGTGGATGTACGATAGCACCACCTATCGGAACCACGCCAAAAACATCTGTGTCTCCAATTGCCTTTGAATCCTCCAAAACCCTTCTCTTTACATTCTTGCAAGTTGCATGCTTTACTTTCCGTTGCTCATATACTCTTTGCATGCTTGCTTGTTATGTATTGTGACTGTTAAACTTGTGCCTAAACTCCACCTAAACCTAAAGAAGTTAAAAACTGCAACTTTGGTACTTAGTGTCTCATCCCCCCCTCTAGACACCTCTTCTCAAGGTCCTACAAGTGGTATCAGAGTTTTGGTCTCCATTGCCTTGGTTTATTCACCATTGGAGGAAGATGGATGAGTCTACATTGGGGAGTCTTAGACATAGAGTGCCTATTCTTGATGGAGAGTATTTTCATGAGTGGAAAAATGAGATGCTTGTAATTTTCAATCAATATCATTTGAACAAGTACATTGCTAGCCCTTGTGCACCTCATGTTGATCCTATGCATCCTACTCTTGATGAGTCAATTGACATGATTAGGAATTTTAGAACTATTAATCTTATCACTGGAGGCTTGCCTAGAAACTTGATTATAAACTTGCCTACTCTTGAGTGTGCCTACACTATATGGAAATTTCTTGAGGAACGATTTCCAAATTATTCCTTGAAAAATCTAGATGAAATTCTCCATAAGTCTATTGCCTTGAGTAAGATGAATACTAGTCATCCTATGTTTGGTGATCGTCTATTTGAACTTACAAACCTTATGCGTGCCAAAGGAGATGTTGGAATTATTGGTGATATTATTTCTGAAGCTATAAAAATTCATAAGCAAGATCATTGTCAAACTCACTCTAACGAATCACCCTCTCTAAGATTTGATTCACCACATGACGATGTTGAACATGGATACTATGATGAGGATGATGATAGTGACTTCGATCTTGATGATGCAATGAGACACTTTGGTCTTATGGCAAATCTTCGGGGATATATGTCAGGAGGAAAGGAATGGGTTCTTGATAGTGGATGTACCAATCACATGACCGGAGATAAAGACATGTTTCGTGAGCTTGCTGAAAATGATAGTCCTCGAAAGTTTGTCACTTTCGTGAAAACTCAAAGGGTAAGGTGGTTGGCCTCGGTAAGGTGGCCATATCCCATGATAGCTCCATACAAAATGTTATGCTCGTCGAATCTCTTGGTTACAACCTACTTTCAGTATCTAGACTTGCTGATTTCGGTTTCAATGTCCTATTTACTGAAGTAGATTGCCAAGTGTTTCGTCGAGACAATCATAAAATGGTCTTTGCTGGTATACGTAGAGGTGATCTATACATTGTTGATTTCACTAAAAAGGCTCAACCTAAAACTTGTTTCATTGCTAAATCCTCAAAAGGTTGGTTATGGCATAGACGACTAGGTCACGTTGGCATGAGAAACCTTGACAAGCTTATTAAAGGGAATCATATCCTTGGTGTTAACGATGTCATATTTGATAAGGATAGACTTTGCAGTGCTTGTCAAGCAGGTAAACAGGTTGGAGGGAGGCATCCCGTGAAGAACATCATGACCACAAGGAGGCCACTCGAGCTACTTCACATGGATCTTTTTGGTCCCAACGCTTACAAGAGTCTCGGTGGAAATTCTTTTGGTCTAGTTATAGTTGATGATTTTTCAAGATTTACGTGGGTGTTCTTTCTCGATGATAAATCGCAGGTCAAAAAGATCTTCAAAAACTTCACTAGGAAGGCCCAAAATCAATTTGAAGTGAAGATCAAGAAGGTTCGCAGCGACAACGGAACGGAGTTCAAGAACGCAAATGTGGATACCTTTCTTGACGAAGAAGGGATTTCACACAAGTTCTCGGCTACGTGCACACCTCAACAAAATGGAGTTGTTGAGAGGAAGAACCGGACGCTCATCAAAATGGCGAGAACGATGCTTGATGAGTACAAGACGCCGAAGCACTTTTGGGCAGAAGCGGTTGAGACAGCTTGTCATGCAACAAATCGCTTGTATCTTCACAAGCTACTCGGCAAGACAGCATACGAGCTCACCGGTAACAAACCCCAAGTTGGATACTTTCGAGTATTCGGCTCAAAGTGCTACATTCTTGATAAGCATCGTCATTCTAAATTTGCTCCTAAGTCTCATGAAGGTTTCCTACTAGGTTATGGCTCAAACTCTCACACTTACCGTGTCTACAACAATTTCACCCGAAAGGTTGAAGAGACGGTAGATGTGAAGTTTGATGAATCTAACGGCTCGCAAGTAGAGCAATTGCCAATTGATGCAGGACACAAAGATCCCTCGGAAGCAATCCAAGACTTGTCTATTGGCAAGGTCCGTCCAAGGGAGGTGAAGGAGAGTACCTCGTCCGTCCAGGTGGAAGCTTCTACCTCACGGCAAGGCGAACCAAGAGTTGATACGGAAGCATCCACAAGTGGGACACACCAAGATGAAGAAAACGAGGAAGTGCATCAAGATGAACGTCAACAACCTCCTTCTCCACCACGACAAGAGAACGACAATGCCAACAATGAAGAAGGCCAAGAATAAGAACAAGATGAAGAAGAAGTTCAACCAAGAACCAAGCAAAGACTTTCACGAGTTCGAGCAAGAATTGCTAAAGACCATCCCGTCGAGCAAATCTACAATGATATTCAAACCGGGAGAATCACTCACTCTAAAACTCATTTAGCTAACTTTTGTGAAAATTATTCTTTCATCTCTAGCATTGAACCTATGAAGGCCGAAGAAGCATTGGAAGATCCGGATTGGATAAATGCTATGCATGAAGAGCTACACAACTTTGAGAGGAAGCAAGTTTGGACTTTGGTTGAGAAGCCCGACAACAACCACAACATCATCGGTACCAAATGGGTGTTTCACAACAAGAAAGATGAAGATGGACAAGTAGTTCGCAACAAAGCACGTCTTGTCGCCCAAGGCTACACACAAGTCGAAGGTATGGAATATGGTGAGACTTATGCTCCCATTGCTATACTTGAGTCCATTCGCATCTTACTTGCCTATGCTAATCACCATGATATCACCTTGTACCAAATGGACATTAAAAGTGCCTTTCTAAATGGTGAAATAGAGGAGGAAGTCTATGTTAAGAAACCTCCCGGCTTTGTCAATCCTAAGAAACCAAATCATGTTTACAAACTTCACAAAGCCCTTTATGGTCTTAAACAAGCTCATAGAGCGTGGTATAAATGCTTGACCAGGTTCCTCATTGAAAAAGGCTTTGAAATTGGGAAAATTGATTCTACACTTTTTTACTAAAAGGGTTAATGGAGAACTATTTGTGTGCAAAATCTATGTTGATGATATTATATTTGGTTCAACTAACCCTCATTTTAGTGAAAAGTTTGGGAAGCTAATGTCGGAGAAGTTTGAGATGTCTATGATGAGTGAACTCAAATTCTTTCTTGGTTTGCAAATCAAGCAAACTAAGTAAGGTACCTTTGTCTCTCAAACAAAGTACACCAAGGACTTATTCAAGAAGTTCAATATGCAAGAATGCAAAGGTATGACTACACCCATGCCTACTAGTGGACATCTTGACTTAACCAAAGATGGTAAACCGGTTGATCAAAAGGTTTATCGCTCTATGATTGGTTCATTGTTATATATATGTGCTTCACGTCCCGATATCATGCTAAGTGTATGCATGTGTGCACAATATCAAGCTGCTCCTAAAGAATGTCATCTTAAGGCCGTGAAAAAGGATAGTGAGATACTTAATCCATACACCAAATTTTGGCATTTGGTATCCTAAGAGGGCCTCTTTCGATCTTGTTGGCTACTCCGACTCGGACTATGCCGGAGACAAGGTTGATAGAAAGTCCACTTCGGGTACTTGTCAATTTCTTGGTAGATCTCTTGTGTCTTGGTCCTCCAAGAAACAAAACTCGATATCCTTATCCACCATTGAAGCGGAATACATTGCCGCTGGTTCATGTTGTGCTCAATTACTTTGGATGACCCAAACTCTTAAAGATTATGGGATATATGTGAAACATGTTCCATTGCTTTGTGATAATGAAAGTGCTATCAAAATTGGTCATAATCCCATGCAACATTCTCGAACTAAGCATATTGAAGTTCGTCATCATTTCATTCGAGATCATGTTGCTAAGGGTGACATTGATCTTAAGCATGTTCACACCGAAAAGCAATTAGCGGATATATTCACTAAACCTCTTGATGAGAAAGTTTTTTGCAGGTTAAGAGGAAAATTGAACATCATTGATGCTTCAAACTTGGAGTAGAAACTCCATTGGATACATGCAAGACATGAGCTTATGACTAATCCTTGATATCTTTCTTATGATGAAAATCTTGGGTCTTGGATATATTTGTGTCTTGCATGTTATCTAACCCATGTAGGTACTTGTATGAATCTAATTCCATGAGGTTGTAACTTACTCATATCTTGATCAATCTCTACATCACCAAGTCTCTACACAAAGGTGGCTGAAGACAAGGAAGCACGAAACAATTCAAACATATCCTTTGACAAATTCTATGTTGAGTTTCATGATTGTCATTGTTGGATACACAAGTGCTCTTCCTTGCAAGAACTAACCCATGTAGGTAGATGGACTCAAATTCCAAGTGGTGCTCCAAATTCTTGATGAGCTACATCAACCTTGAGCAACCCACACAAGTTCAACTACATGGACAACACCACCAACCAAGGTATGTTATTCCATCTTAGAGAAGCTTTACTCCAAGTCCCGAGCTAAAGTAACTCGACAAGATGTGAATACATCAAGATGCTTAAATGAAAAATGGCAACCCCATTTTGAGCTTAAATGATGAGTATGACCTATGATCAAGTGATCTCACTTGACTCCTAAGTCAATATACTCTAACATAGGTGACTTTGTCGCCGACCATCTCTAGATGAAGTTCTCTTGTGTTATTTTCTGTGTTTTTGCATTTGTCTAATGCATATTTGTTTCCCCTTTCAAAAAAAACTTCATCTAGATTTCTTTCTGTTTGCTCTGCATTTTCTGCATCCAATTCATTGCATATCATTCAGTAAATTCCTTGCAAATCTTTGTGAGATCTTATTAGTCTAGTGAGCTGAGGTGACAAGTGTTTTCTCTGTGATGAACTCGGTTACACCGATTTGTTATTTTTGGTCCAACCGAATCCTTTCGGTACAACCGAAGCATACCACTCAGTGCCACCGACTTCACAACAGGAAAATCAGTTTGCCACTTATTCTGTGTTACCTCTGATCCAGCTCCACTCAATGAATCTTGTCCTCTACAAGCATCACATTTTTATAAATGCTTTGTGCTGTGACTCAAGGATCAAACCCCTCTTGGAAATTGATGTCAAAGGGGGAGAGAGAGATCACATCAAAGCTTATCACTTAGAGAGATCACATCAGAGAAAGAGTATATCACCTCCTCAGGGGGAGAAAGAGATCTCCAGGGGGAGACAATACTCAAGAAGAAAGTATTTCTCAAGGATCCCAGATGCTTGGTGTTCAAGAGGAGAGATGCCATTAGCTTGTTTGCATTATTTGCATTAGCTTGCATTAGCTCTGTTCATTTATATCTTTCAGCTCTGATTTTCTGTTCCCTATCTTCTCCCAGTATCCCGTGCTAGATTCAGGGGGAGCAAGACATCTAAGGGAAATAAATCATTTAAATTCATTGCATATCTTTATTCTTGGGGACATGTCTAATCCAATGTGGTACTTAGTACTCACTCTCTACATGTCATCCCAGTCTTGGTATTCTTGTGGTTTCTTTTGTTTGCTCTGGCTAGTAGATGTACCTGTGTTATCTAACCTTGTTTATACAGGTTCATTCCATCCTAAGCCAACTCAAGACTACAAGGTAAGTATATGCATCACAATCATGTGTATGAGGAATTCTAGCTGATGTACATACTGTTTGCAAGAAGGACTTATGAGCATGAAGGTATTTTCTTTAATATTCTTTGCTCTGATGCATATGGCCAAGATACATGTAACACATTGCCTACTCTATCATGGTTATGCTCTCACATGCTTCTATTTTCCATATTCACATGATCGCATACATGTAGGGGAGCCTATGCTTGTTACATGTCTTTCCAAAGCTTTACTTGCTATTCTTTATATCTTTATCTAAAGCTTTGATGTATGTTGTCATAAATTACCAAAAAGGGGGAGATTGAAAGCACAAGTGCTCCCAAGGTGGTTTTGGTAATTAATGTCAACATATCTCTTGTTGGACTAACACTTTTATCTAGTATATTTCAGACAAGTTCAACAATGGAGTGGCATGGACTAAAGGTTGTGGGAACTCCTTCAAGATGCTAAGGACAAATGATTGGCTCAAGATTCAAGCTCAAGACTCTTCATTTTACATTTTAGTGATCCAAGATCACATTGAGTCTATAGGAAAAGCCAATACTATAAAGAAGGGGTGAGGTGTTGCTTAATGAGTTTCTTGCTCCACAGTGCTTAGTGATATGCTCCAAAACCCTCAACCACTTTCCCATTTCCACACATTTGTCCTAAACCTAAAGTCAAACTCGGCCCCACCGATTCTGTCTATCCGGCGCCACCGAGTTCAGATGACATAGCCACCGCCACAAACCCTAGGCAAATCGGTCTCACCGATAGGGATCTCGGTCTCACCAAGATGAGATTGTAATCTCTCTATGTATGTCCATTATCAAAAACGGTCTCACCAAGTTTGAGAAATTGGTACTGCCGAGATTACAATGCAAACTCTCTGGTTAACTTATTACCAAAATTGGTCCCACCGAGTTTGAGTAATCGGTCCAACCGAGTTTGCCTGACCAACTCTCTGGTTAGACAATTACCAAAATCGGTCCAACCGAGTTTGTGTAATCGGTCTCACCGAGATTACGTTATGCCCTAACCCTAACCATATCGGTCCTACCGAGTTGCTTATCGGTCCCACCGAAAATCCTAACGGTCACTAGGTTTACTAAATCGGTCCAACCGAGTTTGTTGATTCGGTCCCACCGAGTTTGGTAAATTGTGTGTAACGGTTAGATTTTGTGTGGAGGCTAAGAGAGCCATCAGAACAAACCTACACTTCCAACTTACCATTTCTGAGAGAGAACTACCTACTCATGTGTTGAGGCCAAGATATTCCATTCCTACCATATGAATCTTGATCTCTAGCTTTCCCCAAGTTGCTTTCCACTCAAATCTTCTTTCCACCAGATCCAAATCCCATGAGAGAGAGTTGAGTGTTGGGGAGACTATCATTTGAAGCACAAGAGCAAGGAGTTCATCATCAACGCACCATTTGTTACTTCTTGGAGAGTGGTATCTCCTAGATTGGCTAGGTGTCACTTGGGAGCCTCCGACAAGATTGTGGAGTTGAACCAAGGATTTTGTAAGGGCAAGGAGATCGCCTACTTCATGAAGATCTACCGCTAGTGAGGCAAGTCCTTCGTGGGCGATGGCCATGGTGGGATAGACAAGGTTTCTTCTTCGTGGACCCTTCGTGGGTGGAGCCCTCCGTGGACTCGCGCAACCGTTACCCTTCGTGGGTTGAAGTCTCCATCAACGTGGATGTACGATAGCACCACCTATAGGAACCATGCCAAAAACATCCGTGTCTCCAATTGCGTTTGAATCCTCCAAAACCCTTCTCTTTACATTCTTGCAAGTTGCATGCTTTACTTTCCGCTGCTCATATACTCTTTGCATGCTTGCTTGTTATGTATTGTGAATGTTAAACTTGTGCCTAAACTCCACCTAAACCTAAAGAAGTTAAAAACTGCAACTTTGGTACTTAGTGTCTAACCCCCCCCCCCTCTAAACACGTCTTCTCAAGGTCCTACAGCAATGGCCTTAGCCAAATCGGTGGAACCGAGTTCTTCAACTCGGTGGGTCTGAGATGGTTTCGGCGGAAACCTAACCCTAAATTTTCAATTCACCTCTAATCTATGGATTGTTTTGACTGGATAGAATAGTTTCAATCGTGGCAAGAATCATGATGAACACAATGTGCTAGGAATCGAATGGGGATAGCACTGTGATCGAGTCCATACCCTAGCTTGGCGATGAGCTCGCTACGGCGGCAACGGCGGGGATGAATTCCGTTGACGGCGGCGGAGACCAGTGACTGGAGGCGGCTGGCGATGAGGAGGACGATCCGGAGACCCTGGAGGCAGAGGGAGCTATGCACGGGCGAAAGGGTTCGGAGAAATTTTCCAAATTTTTGCTCGTGAGTATATATGGCCCGACCCTGTCGGTGTGACTGAGTGGAACAACTCGGTGGCACCGAGATGCATAACTGTTGACAGTTACAGCAACTCGGTGTGACTGAAAAGTTCAAATCGGTTGCACCGAGATTGAAAACCTAGATCGACTTAGTGATCTCGGTATGACCGAAATGGAAGAATCGGTCAGACCGAAACGCACAAACAAGTTTTGGAAGTTTAAGTCTATGACGAATCGAAGACTCCGAGTGCTCCTCACACAGAGTGGTTCGAATCTGACTTGATCAAATTTTGTGATGTAGCATGAATAGAGTTTGAGACAAGAAAAGCATAGATAGCTAGAGAAGGTTCTTAGGCATTATTGTCCATCCACTTGGCAAAAGAAAAAGAAACCAATCAATCAAAGCAACAAGTGGATGTCCTCGAATGAGTTAAATATGCAACCAGCATGCTCACACAATAAAGTGGTAAATGAAATATGTGGCAAAGCATGCACAACCAATTCTAGCATCTATCAAACAATTAGCAATGACTAGGTCATCTATATATGAGTATATTGACTTAGGAGTCAAATGAGAACATTTGATCATAGGTCATACTCATCGTTTAAGCTCAAGTGGGGTTACCACTTTTACATAATGCATTGATGTGTTCACACCATTAGAGTTGCTTTGACTCAATTCTTAGAGTTAAGCTCCCCCTAGATGTGAGATTCCCCCTATTGAGGGATGAACTAACCTTGGGTTTTGTCGATGATGACTTCATGTAGGTGTTGAAGATGTGGACGCTCAATGTTGATGTAGATCATTTGGAGCAATCCTTTGGAGTGAGTTGCACTTTCAATACCTACACGGGTTAGTCCCACAAGGAACAAACAAGGATATCCATAGACATAGAGTGATGCACACACAAGATGATGTCTATGAAAGCATTAAGTTACCTTGTCCCTTGTCTTACCAACAAGAGGGTTTGTGACTCCTTGAACTAGTGCAAGATGTGGAAGTTGATTGCACTTATTGTTGCCAAAAATGATATGAGTGAAATATGTTGGCGGAGTCACCCTCAAGAACTCTCTAGTTCTTCTTCTTCGGGATCCACATCATCTTGATGGGAATCGTTGGAGTTGTAGTTGTCGGATTTCGGGTTCCGGCAGACCCTCAAGGTTTGAACTCTGGGGTGCGCGCAGAGATCACACCTCCTACCTACCTACGTCTCGTCGCCTCGCAAGGATCTAAACTACACGAAGAACAACACAAGGGACACGAGGTTTATACTAGTTCGGGCCACCATTGTGGTGTAATACCCTACTCTAGTTTGTGGTGTGGTGGATTGCCTTAGAGGGCTGATGATGAACAATACAAAGGAAGAACAACCTCGCGAGGGGTGTTCTTGAGCTGGTGCGGTGAACTGCTTGGGTGAGTTTAGTCGCCTCTTGGATGCCTATCTGATTTCTAGATGCCCTCCTACTGTGGTGGCTAGTCCTATTTATAGAGTGAGGCCCTGGTCCTCTTCCCAAATATTGAGCGGGAAGGGCACCAACAATTGGCCATTTTGAAGGGGAACATCTAGTACTCTTATCCTGGCTAAAGTCGGTCCTCGCCTGCCAAAGACTCTGATGGTGACGCCGGCTTGGGCTCCATGATGACCTCCATCCTGCTGTTCTGCTGGTCTTGGTCTTGTTGCACCGAAATGGTTGCCTTTGCTTGATACTCTCGCCTGCGCTTGCCCCCTTTGCACCAAAGAGGAAACAAGGACTCTGCACAGGTCGGCGCCCGCCTGGCGCCCGCCTGGCTTCGGTCGTCATGGCTTGCGTCACGGGCACCTCATGAGGTACCCTGCCTTGATCTCTCCGCCTCCTCGCGAGCCAGCCTGACGAGGCTGTGCCCGAGGAAGCCTCCCGTCGTCCGCCCCGCGAGGCTTGGCCCCTCGCGAGGGTCTTGAGCATGTGTTGATGAAGATGGGCCGTACTGGGCCACTCCCTGAGCCACGACGCAGGCCGCAGGTAGGCAAGTCTGGGTACCTTCGTTCCCAGAACACCGACAGTAGCCCCCGGGCCCAAGGCGCGCCTGGACTTGGCTTAGCAGAGAAGCGAACGGGCAAGTGCGAAGCGCTGCGGGCCCCAACAGCCTGCGGCCGTGGGCGCCGCGTGGCGGTTGATTGGACGTGGGCGTCCCTGCTTCCCCACGATGCCTCGGCAACTGCACGAATTGACAAGTCCCTGCATGCAAAACGGGTCATGATTACCTGTGATCGTGGAGGCCGACGGTTGGCCTCCCCCGACTATATGTACGTAACGGCATGAGCCCTTCTAGTCCATCCCTTCGTACTACTCTCCATCTTCTTCCTTGCCCTTGCTCCACCATACGCCAATGGCACCAATCCGTTGGTTTTCTGCCGAAGATAAGGGGAAGGCCCCTCGAGAGGGTCCTGTCCCGCTTCCGCCGAAAAAACGGCTCGTCTCTCGCCACGGAGAAGGGGGTGCTTGGCAGGAGGTGTCGAGGCCATGGCTTGAGCGGCCGCCGCCTGGATTCCCATTTCTCTTGTACGTTCGGATGGAGGGTCCTGAAGGCGCAGGCGCCGAGAGGCACCGCCAGAGGCGCCGTCGCCGCCGGCGGATTACGGCGGTGCGCGTCGTTCCTCCCGGAGTTCACGCCGAGGGATCCTCTCGCGAGCTTGTGCTTCACGCCGCCATGCCTCCTCGATCTTGGATTCGCCTTCCTCCCTCCTTCGCCTTCAAGATCCCGCCGAGGGGGCCTATCGAGCTTTGGCTGTAGCATGCTGACTGCAGTACCCCTGCGACCGGAGCGGAGGTCGAGGTCGTCGCTCCGGGCAAGGTCTACATGACCCGTGGCTGGGGCGAGATCGCCCGGGTCTGCAGGGCGGGTGGCGCCCTCGTAATCCACCTCGAGTACGATGGCGCCTCCCTGCTGTTCTTCAAGGTCTTCGACGCGGAAGGACGCCGGCTGGAATGCTGCCCTGAGAAAGGCGGCCGGGGCCCTGCCGTGGCGAGGACGAGGCTTGCCAATCGCTCCGCCAGCAGCTCCTCAGGCGACAGCGGAGGTGTCGGAGGATCCAGCGACTCCACCGAGCTCTTCGCGACTCCAGAGACGAGCGACGACAGCTATGAGCCCCCGAGCTCGCGTCGCGCTTGGAGCAGGGCGGGCTCGTCATGCCGCCGTCGCCACTGATCTGTATGGGGTTGGCGCCAGTGCCTGACGGCCCACTGTTGATGATGGCGTCTCTTGCGGAGGCGCGTGTAGTTAGCGCTCTTTAGGATTTGCTCCTTTTGTTCCCTGTGAGGAATCGAAGAACACACCCTGTGGGGGTTTGTAAGGTGCCTGTAGTTCCATTTGTTAATATGATCCTTATCGTGAAGCGGTGTGAGATGCTCGTCCCGTATTAGCTTAGTTCTTCCTTTCGAACCTCGCGAGGACTTGATGCTTTGTGCTGACAGGGCCCGGTCCCAAGGAAAGCTTTAGCCGTTGCTGGTATGCCAGGTCGCAATGCCGTGGTCAAGGCAAGGAGGTGAGCGGCCCGGGGTCCAGTAAGAGCCCCTGAGTCGCGATGCTCGGGAGGTCCCCTTTAGCGCTCAAGCAGCCATCGTTCGGTGAAAAAGGAGCGCGACGTTGCCAAAACGGGACTGCATTAGGTGCGAGGTCGGTGTTGTGATAGCTAGTATTTCCGGAGGATGACTTATCTCGGGAGTCAGAAGCCACTCCTTGGCGCGGTGCCAGGCCCGCGCATCGGCAGCTGAGGAGTTGCCTGGCGAGGTCCCCACGTGCCTCTTCCCTCTCGCCTTTGCTCCCCTTCGTGCTCTACATCCTCAGGTCCCGGCCCTCGAGCGAGCTCAGCCGTCGCTGGTATGCCAGGTCGTGATTCTGTGGACAAGGCCAGGCGGTGAGGGCTGGAGAGCTAGTAAGAGTCCATGAGTCGCGATGCTCAGGTACCCCCCTTTAACGTGCAAGTGGTTCACATGGGTGAGAGTGAAGGAGATACTGCGAAGGCCTCGCCGGACGCTGCTCCTTAAAGAGTTCCTGCGAGCTTATCACAAGAAAAACGAGAGTTTGCCTTTACAATTGCCAGCCAGCTGCTGGTTGCTCTGGAAGGGTGACGAGGCACTGAAGGCTTGGGGAGGTGGCGCCTTGCGGGGTTGCCGCGGCCAGAGCTCAGCCATTCAGGTTTGTCTACGTTGCAGGGACGGACCCACACGCAAGTGTCGTGCCGTTAGGGAGCAGCTCCATCAGTTGGTGTCAGCCGAGCGGGCGATTAATTCAAGCACATTAATCATGAAGGAGCAAATCCGTTTAGATAGGCGCAGAAAGAGGCAAACACCGCAGGGTCGGGCCCGAGCGACTTGGGGGATGATGCAGCCCGAGGGGGGCCCCCAACAAAGTAAGCTAAAATATGAATCAAAGGGATACATGCCGCAGGGACGAACCCACGCGGCCTGGGAATGATGCAGCCCTAGGGGGCGCTCCCAGCTGAAAATGGAACTCGAAGGATATCACCTGATGATGTTGAAGATGAAGGGATGCTGAAGTAGCAGACGGTGTGTGCTGCGGAAGCCGATCTTTACGAGCCCCCAGGCCCAGGAGCCTTAGGAGGCTCCGGAGGCGCTGGCGGCTCCTCGCGGACCATCTCCATTTCCGCCAGGACTGTGGAACGCCTGGCCGCTTGAGCCTCCAGGATGCTCCTCATGAGGCGCTAACGCACAACAGCCGCGTTCGGCAAGCCGTAGGGCATGCGAACATAGCTGTGGGGTGGACCTTCGCAGCGTCCCACGCGTGATGGCCAGAGGCATCTCGGTTGAGTCCAGGTATGTCGATTCAGACGCGCAGCCCACCATCCTCGCCTGGATGGGGAGCTACGGTGGGTAAGCGACGGCTGCCACTCATGACTCTTGACTCCTGCAGCTCCTGAATGATCTTGCTGACAAACTCCTGAGGGTTTGGCCCTCCTTGCCTTGCTCCTTCCTGAGGGAAACATGCTTTCAAACACGCCTCCAAGTGGTGCCCAAGCGCCTCCCTCGTGATCTTAGCAAAGTCGATGGCCCTCCAGGAGAGAGCCCCCGAGCCTTGCTCGAGGAGGGCGCCGGGTGCGCCTTCCTATGTGATAGAAGGAGGCACCCCCTGAACGGGCATGGACCCTAAGGGGCCTGCCTCCCGAGGTTTTGGACCAGGCAATGTCTTCTTCTTCTTAGGGACTGCCTCGGGAAGCCTTCCGCTCCTGTGATCTGGGTCTTCAATTGACGCGGCTTGAAAAGCATGCTCCAGAGAACACACAACATCCCTCTCTTCACAAGGCACTGTGATGACTCCACCGCTTCCTGGCATCTTGAGGACATTGTAGCCATGATGAGTCACGGCCATGGACTTGGCTAGAGCTGGGTACCCGAGGATGGCATTGTACGGCAGGCGAATGTGTGCGACGTCGAAGTCAATGAGCTCGGTGCGGTAGTTGTCGCGCTTCCCGAAGGTAACAGGAAGGCGGACCTGCCCTATCGGAACCGTGGAACCACAGTGACTCCTGAGAAAGGCTTGGTTGGCTGAAGCTGATTGTATGGCACTTGGAGATTGTTGAATGTCTTGATGGACAGGACATTGAGTCCTGCTCCGCCATCGATGAGGGTCCTGGTGACTTGCACATTGCTGATGATTGGGGAACAAAGCATTGGGAGGACTCCGGCTATGGCCGCGCACTTGAGCTGATCCGCTAAGCTGAACGTGATGGCGCACGCTGACCACCTGAGAGGGCGTGTGGCCTCGAGCTTGGGGAGGACTGCATTCACTTCACGAGCAAACTTCTTGAAGATGCGCTGAGAGGCCGGGGCCTGAGCGCCGCCCAAGATGCAAGCGATTGCACGCGGCTCCTAGAAGCCCCCAGCCCCCTCGTCCTGATGATGGTCTTCATTCCTCCTCGGCTGTGGTGGCAGAGGAGGGAGGCCCGCGTTGCCTTGTGGGTGATCCTCGCGAGGCTGATCCCTCCAACCTCCCTCGCGAGGCTGGTCGTGCCAACGGTCCTCGCGAGGTTGGTCACGCCACCCTTGGCGAGGGCCACGGTCTTCCCATTGTCCTCCACCTCTTCCTCCTCCTCAGCCATAGCCCCGGTCGTTGCGCTCGGGGCGTCGGCCGGCACGCACGTCCCGCACGGCCCTGAGCTGTTGGCATTCGTTGGTGTTGTGGGTGTGGAGGTCATGGTACACGCAGTACCGGCTGCCCTTGGATGACTCAGGCTGATCCCTGCCTTGCTTGGTGTCCGGTTCTGCTGCAAGCACGGCAGCCCCCTTGCGCTTCATGTCCTTGACCTTGGGCTTCTTCTCTTCTGGGTCGGTAGCCGGTAGCTCAAGGAGGGAAAGGCGTCCTTCCTCAGCCCTGGCGCACTTGGTCGCCAAATTGAACAGCTCCAGGGAGGTGCACAGGTCTTCATGGATCGCAAGCTCCTCTTTCATCTTGACGTCACGCACCGCATCGAAGAAGGCTGAGATGATGGCCTCCTCAGACACCCTAGGGATCTTAAGGCGTGCGTTGTTGAAACGTTGGATGAACTTTTGCAGGGTCTCTCCCGGCTGCTGCTTGATGCGGTGCAAGTCGCTCATGGCCGGGGGCCGGTCGCGGGTGCCTTGGAAGTTGGCGATGAATCGGGTGCGCATCTCGTCCCAGGAGGAAATCGTGCGAGGAGCCAGGTTCAGGAGCCAGGTGCGGGCACCGTCCTTGAGCGCCATGGGGAACTAGTTCGCCATGACCTTCTCGTCCCCGTTGGCGGCTTCAATGCCCAGCTCATAGAGCTGGAGGAACTCCGCAGGGTCAGCCGTGCCATCGTAGCACGGGGGCAGATCTGGCTTGAACTTGCCCGACCAGGCCACGCTGCGCAGCTCGGCGGTGAAGGCACGACATCCTGTAGTGGCCGCGGGAGGCCTTTGGTGATGGGGAGCTCGATCTTGGAAGTCTCCGTGCGCTGCCACCAGGAGCAGCGTGGGGTCTTGGCGCTCTAGAGTAGGAGCGCGGTCGTGACGGGCCGGTGCGGGGACCACACGGGTAGCTTCTTGGGGACGAGGGATCTCTTGGCAGCTCTTTTCTTGCTGTGCTGGCGCCGGGCGGAGTGGGTTACGCCCAGGGGTCATGCTCCTTGGAGCCAAGGCGCCTTCTTGAGGGGGAGGCGGCTGAGGCGCCCCCGGAGCTTCATTGCCCGTGCAGGGCGGGGCGTGGTGAAGTAAGACGGACGGCGCTGGGGAGCCCCCAGCGGCGCTGACGAGCTCGGTGATGCGGGCGAGCCACTCGTCGTAGAGGTCGTCGACAGGATGGTAGTGCAGGAGCTCCCGCGCCAGGAGCAGCACGGCGTGCACGTCCGCAGGAGCGCGACGGGCGTGGGACGAGGAACGGGCTGGAGTCAGCGACAGGGTGGCAGTGCGGCCTTCTCGCTGCACCGAAGGATGCAGGGACGACGCCTGCTGCTCGTTCCCCGCCGGGCCGGTGGCGGCGTTGACGGCAGGCGACAGGGAATGGCGGGGGCACCGCCGACGGGGGCCGTCTGGGTGACGTGAGTGGCGAGAGCGGCCCGGCGCTCGGCGCGGGCTCGACGAGCGTCTGACATGGACGCGACAGGCGGTGAAACATAGGGCGATAGAAGGCGGATTCCGGTGCACCCCTACCTGGCGCGCCAAATGTCGGATTTCGGGTTTCGGCAGACCCTCAAGGTTCAAACTCTGGGGTGCGCGTGGAGATCACACCTCCTACCTACCTACGTCTCGTCGCCTCGCAAGGATCTAAACTACACGAAGAACAACACAAGGGACACGAGGTTTATACTAGTTCGGGCCACCATTGTGGTGTAATACCCTACTCTAGTTTGTGGTGTGGTGGATTGCCTCAGGGGGCTGATGATGAACAATACAAAGGAAGAAAAGCCTCGCGAGGGATGTTCCTGAGCTGGTGCGGTGAACTGCTTGGGTGAGTTCAGTCGCCTCTTGGATGCCTATCTGATTTCTAGATGCCCTCCTACTGTGGTGGCTGGTCCTATTTATAGAGCGAGGCCCTGGTCCTCTTCCCAAATATTGAGTGAGAAGGGCGCCAACAATTGGCCATTTTGAAGGGGAACATCTAGTACTCTTATCCTGGCTAAAGTCGGTCCTCGCCTGCCAAAGACTCTGATGGTGACGCTGGCTTGGGCTCCACGATGACCTCCATCCTGCCATTCTGCTGGTCTTGGTCTTGTTGCACCGAAATGGTTGCCTTTGCTTGATACTCTCGCCTATGCTTGCCCCCTTTGCACCAAAGAGGAAACAAGGACTCTGCGCAGGCCGGCGCCGGCCTGGCGCCCGCCTGGCTTCGGTCATCATGGCTTGCGTCACGGGCACCTCGTGAGGTACCCTGCCTTGATCTCTCCGCCTCCTCGCGAGCCAGCCTGACGAGGTTGTGCCCGAGGAAGCCTCCTATCGTCCGCCCCGCGAGGCTTGGCCCCTCGCGAGGGTCTTGAGCATGTGTTGATGAAGATGGGTCGTACTGGGCCACTCCCTGAGCCACGCCGCAGGCCGCAGGCAGGCAAGTCTGGGTACCCCCATATAATCAAAGCCCCAAACATCAAACGGTTCAATAACAAGAGAATAATTCATAGGCATTTCTTGACGTCTACTAATGTTACCTATTGTTTGACATTCATCACAAGATAAGACAAACTTACGAGCATCTTTGAAGACAGTAGGCCAATAAAAACCAGATTGTAGTACCTTGTGTGCAGTTCTATCTCCAGTGTGGTGTCCTCCATAGGATTCAGAGTGACACTTGCGTAGGATCTGTTCCTGTTCATGCTCAGGCAAACAACGCCTAATAACACCATTTAGTCCTTCTTTATAAAGGTGCGGATCATCCCAGAAGTAATGTCTTAAATCATAAAAGAAATTTTTCTTTTGCTGGTATGTGAAACTAGGCGGTATAAATTTAGCAACAATGTAATTAGCATAATCAGCATACCAAGGAGCAGTACGAGAAGCATTAACGACCGCTAATTGTTCATCAGGAAAGATATCATTAATAGGCCGTGGGTCATCAAGAACATTCTCCAACCTAGACAAGTTATCTGCAACGGGGTTCTCAGCTCCCTTTCTATCAATAATATGCAAGTCAAGTTCTTGGAGCAAGAGAACCCATCTAATGAGTCTAGGCTTATCATCTTACTTTTCCATAAGATATTTAATAGCAGCATGATCAGTGTGAATAGTAACTTTGGAATCAACGATATAAGGTCTAAACTTATTACATGCAAACACAACCGCTAAGAATTCTTTTTCAGTAGTAGCATAATTTCTCTGGGCAGTATCAAGAGTCTTACTAGCATACTTGATAACATTCAATTTCTTATCAACTCTTTGCCCTAGAACAACACCTACAGCATAATTACTAGCATCGCACATAATTTCAAAAGGTAAATTCCAATCAGGTGGCTGAATAATAGGTGCAGTGATCAAAGCTTTCTTAAGTATTTCAAATGATTCTACACAATCATCATCAAAGACAAAAGGAATATCTTTTTGCAATAAATTAGTCAGAGGCCTAGAGATGTTAGAAAAGTCCTTAATGAACCTCCTATAAAAACTGGCATGACCAAGGAAACTTCTTATACCTTTTATGTCCTTGGGACATGGCATCTTTTCAATAGCATCAACTTTGGCTTTATCAACTTCAATACCTCTCTCGGAGATCTTGTGCCCCAAGACAATGCCTTCATTAACCATAAAGTGACACTTTTCCCAATTCAGGACGAGACTAGTGTCTTCACATCTCTGCAAAACTCGATCAAGGTTGCTCAAACAATCATCAAAAGAGGATCCATAAACTGAGAAATCATCCATGAATACCTCACAAATCTTTTCACAAAAATCAGAGAATATAGCCATCATGCATCTTTGAAAGGTAGCAGGTGCATTACATAAACCAAAAGGCATACGTATATAAGCAAAAGTACCAAAAGGGCAAGTAAAAGTAGTTTTAGATTGATCCTTCGCTGACACAGGTATTTGAGAGAAGCCAGAATAACCATCTAGAAAGCAGAAATGAGTGTGTTTGGATAGTCTTTCTAGCATTTGATCAATAAAAGGTAAAGGGTAGTGATCTTTCTTAGTAGCTTTATTTAACTTACGGAAATCAATTACCATCCTATAACCTGTAATAATTCTTTGCGGGATCAATTCATCTTTATCATTAGGAACAACGGTACCTCCCTTTTTAGGAACATAATGGACAGGACTTACCCATTCACTATTAGCAACGGGATAAATAATACCTGCCTCAAGGAGCTTTAGTATCTCCTTTCTTAACACTTCCTTCATCTTGGGATTTAATCGTCTTTGAGGATCTCTAACTGGTTTGGCATCTTTCTCCACTGTAATTTTGTGTTGGCATAATGTGGGACTGATACCCTTAAGATCATCCAGAGTATATCCAATAGCTGCTCGGTTCTTCTTCAAAGTTTTCAATAATCTTTCTTCTTCTTTTTCTAAAAGGTTAGGAGTAATAATAATAGGATATATTTCCTTTTCATCAAGATAAGCATACTTAAGATTATCAGGTAATGGTTTGAGTTCAAACACGGGATCACCCTTGGGTGGAGGGGGATCCGCAAGAATTTCAACGGGAAGGTTATGTTTCAGCATAGGTTCCTGTTTAAGGAACACTTCATCTATTTCCTCTCTTTCCTTCATAAACATATCGTTTTCATGGTCTAGCAAATATTGTTCTAACGGGTCAGTTGGAGGAACAGCAATGGAAGCAAGACCAATAATCTCATCCTTACTAGGTGGTTCCCTATCACGAGGTTGTCTACTAAACTTAGCGAAATTAAACTCATGAGACATACCATCTATGCCAACAGTGATAGTATTCTTTTCACAATTAATCTTAGCACTAGTCGTATTCAAGAAGGGCCTACCAAAAATAAAGGGACAAAAATCATCTTGTGGGGAACCAAGAACAAGAAAATCAGCAGGGTATTTAACCTTCCCACACAAAACTTCAACATCCCTAACAATCCCAAAGGGTTTAATAGTATCCCTATTAGCAAGCTTAATGGTAACATCAATGTCTTATAATTCAATGGGTGCAATGTCATGCATAATTTCTTGATATAATTTATAAGGTATTGCACTAGCACTAGCACCCATATCACATAAGCCATGATAACAATGATCTCCGATTTTAACAGAAATAACAGGCATGCATACGACAGGTCTACGTGTCTTAGTATCTGGCCTAGCAATATTAGCAGTCTCACCACAGAAATAAAAAACATGCCCATCTAAATCATCATCCAAGAGATCTTTAACCATAGCAATACTAGGTTCAACATTAATTTGCTCAGGAGGTGTATAAATCCTAGTATTACTCTTATAAACAACAGTCGAAGCTTTAGCATGATCCTTTATCAACATAAGTAGCAGAAACAATAGGATCACTATAGGTAATAGTCTTTTCTTCGACTGTAATAGGTGTAACTACTTTCACTTCAACACGAGGATTATATTTAAGCCACTTCTCTTTAGGGAGATCAACGTGAGTAGCAAAAGATTCACAGAAAGAAGCTACTATCTCAGAGTCAAGTCCATACTTAGCGCTAAATCCACGAAAAGCATCGGTATCCATAAAAGATTTAACACAATTGAACTTGGGTGTCATACCTGACTCCTTACCATCGTCAGAACCCCAATCTTTAGAGTTGTGTTTAATTCTTTCCAATAAGTCACATTTGAAATCAATAGTCTTCAGCATATAAGAACTAGCATAGGAAGTATTGAGCAGGTTGCGATTATCAATAGAAAGCTAAGCATAAAAGTCTTGAATAACCATTTCCTGAGAGAGCTCATGATTGGGGCATGAATATGACATTTAATTAAGCCTCCCACAAGCTTGAGTGATGCTTTCTCCTTCGCGAGGATAGAAATTATATATGTAATTACAATCACGATGAACAAGATGCATAGGATAGAACTTCTGGTGAAATTCCAACTTCAATCGCTTATAATTCCAAGATCTCGTGTCATCACATAGCCTATACCATGTCAATGCATCTCCCTTCAAGGATAAAGGGAAGACCTTCCTTTTGACAACATCATTGGGAATACCTGCAAGCTTAAATAATCCAGAAACTTCATCCACAAAGATAAGGTGTGAATCGGGATGCAATGTTCCATCTCCTGCAAATGGATTAGCTAGCAGTTTCTCTATCATACCCAAAGGAATCTCAAAGTAAATATTTTCATAAAGTTCAGTAGGTTGCGGAGAAACTCTTTGCTCTTCTGGTCGGGGTGAAGATACCCCGAACAAGCCCCTCAAATGATTAGTTTCCATAGTGACAAGTAACAGAAAATTTCAGCACACTATATAAATGTTTCCTTACCAAGTTCCACTCACCAAAAGCACTACACTCCCCGGCAACAGCGCCAGAAAAGAGTCTTGATGACCCACAAGTGTAGGGGATCAATCGTAGTCCTTTTGATAAGTAAGAGTGTCGAACGCAACGAGGAGTAGAAGGAAATGATAAGCGGTTTTTGGTAAGGTTTTCTCTGCAAGCACTGAAATTGTAGGTGATAGATAGTTTTGTGATAAGATAAATAGTAACGAGTAACAAATAAATAAAGTAAATAAAGTGCAGCAAGGTGGCCCAATCCTTTATGTAGCAAAGGATAAGCCTGGACAATTTCTAATGATGAGAAAGGAGCTCCCGAGGACACATGGGGATTATCGTCAAGGTAGTTTTCATCACGTTCATATGATTCGCGTTTGGTACTTTGATAATTTGATATGTGGGTGGACCGGTACTTGGGTACTGCCCTTACTTGGACAAGCATCCCACTTATGATTAACCCCTATTGCAAGCGTCCGCAACTACAAAAGAAGTATTAAGATAAACCTAACCACAGCATTAAACATATGGATCCATATCTGCCCCTAACAAAGCAACACATAAACTAGGGTTTAAGCTTCTGTCACTCTAGCAACCCATCGTCTACTTAATACTTCCCCATGCCTTCCTCTAGGCCCAAATAATGGTGAAGTGTCATGTAGTCGACGTTCAGATAACACCACTAGAGGAAAAGACAACATACATCTCATCAAAATATCGAACGAATACCAAATTCACATGACTATTAATAGCAAGACTTCACCCATGTCCTCAGGAACAAACGTAACTACTCACAAAGCATATTCATTTTCATAATCAGAGGAGTAATAATATGCATAAAAGATCTGAACATATGATCTTCCACCAAGTAAACCAATTAGCATCAACTACAAGGAGTAATCAACACTACTAGCAACCCACAGGTACCAATTTGTGGTTTTGACACAAGATTGGATACAAGAGATGAACTAGGGTTTTGAGAGGAGATGGTGCTGGTGAAGATGTTGATGGAGATTGACCCCCTCTCGATGAGAGGATCGTTGGTGATGATGTTGGTAATGATTTCCCCCTCCCGGAGGGAAGTGTCCCTGGCAGAACAGCTTTGCCGGAGCCCTAGATTGATTCTGCCAAGGTTCCGCCTCGTGGCGGTGGAGTTTCGCCCCGTAAGCTTGCCCACGATTTTTTCCAGGGTAAAAGCTCTGATATAGCAGAAGATGGACACCGGAGGCCCACCAGGGGGCCCAGGAGATAGGGGGCGCACCCTGTAGGGGGGGCGCCCTACACTCTCCTAGACAGGGTGTGGGCCCCCTAGTGTATTTATTTTGCTCAAAAATTCTTATTAATTCCAAAAAGATGTTTCGTGGAGTTTCAGGACTTTTGGAGCTGTGCAGAATAGGTTTCCAACGTTTGCTCCTTTTCCAGCCAGAATTCCAGCTGCCGGCATTCCCCCTCTTCGTGGTAAACCTTGTAAAATAAGAGAGAATAGCCATAAGTACTGAGATATAATGTATAATAACAGCCCATAATGCAATAAATATTGGTATAAAAGCATTATGCAAAATGGACGTATCATACAGCTAACACAACATGAACATATTAATCCGACAATACTAGCATGCAACATGATGACACTATATGCACCACTTATTCTGCTCGGGTTACCTCGTAACCAACACATGCATCACTTACCAACCTCGGACATCACACAATCATCTCAGGATCAAATCAAGCTTGGTATAAACAATACCGTAGTCATCAGTAAATGACCACAAGGAGCTTGATCTTTACCCAGGACTCTCACACAATGCTACGTCTTGAGCTTGCATTGGTTTTCCTTGAAGAAGAAAGGGTGATGCAGCAATAGTAGCGTAAGTATTTCCCTCAGTTTTTGAGAACCAAGGTATCAATCCAGTAGGAGGCTCCTCAAAAGTCCCACGCACCTACACAAACAAACAAAGAACTCGCAAGCAACACAATAAAGGGGTTGTCAATCCCTTCACGGCCACTTGCAAAAGTGAGATCTAATAGAGATAGTATGATAAGATAAATATATTTTTGGTATTTTATAATATAGATGCAAAAAGTAAAGATCCAAATAAAAGTAGATTGGAAGCAAATATGATAAGAGATAGACCCGGGGACATAGGTTTCACTAGTGGCTTCTCTCAAGATAGCGTAAGTATTACGGTGGGTGAACAAATTACTATCGAGCAATTGATAGAAAAGCGAATAATTATGAGATTATCTAGGCATGATCATGTATATAGGCATCACGTCCGCAACAAGTAGACCGACTCCTGCCTGCATCTACTACTATTACTCCACACATCGACCGACTCCTGCCTGCATCTAGAGTATTAAGTTCATAAGAACAGAGTAACGCATTAAGCAAGATGACATGATGTAGAGGCATAAACTCATGCAATATGATATAAACCCCATCTTGTTATCCTCGATGGCAACAATACAATACGTGCCTTGCAACCCTTTCTGTCATTGGGTAAGGACACCGCAAGATTGAACCCAAAGCTAAGCACTTCTCTCATGGCAAGATCAATATAGTAGGCCAAATCAAACTGATAATTCGAAGAGACTTGCAAAGATAACTCAATCATACATAAAAGAATTCAAAGAAGATTCAAATATTATTCATAGATAAACTTGATCATAAACCCACAATTCATTGAATCTCGACAAACACACCGCAAAAAGAGTTTACATCGAATAGATCTCCACAAGAGAGGGGGAGAACATTGTTTGAGATCCAAAAAGAGAGAAGAAGCCATCTAGCTAATAACTATGGACCCGTAGGTCTGTGGTAAACTACTCACAACTCATCGGAGGGGCTATGGTGTTGATGTAGAAGCCCTTCATGGTCGATTCCCCCTCCGGCAGAGTGCCGGCGAAGGCTCCAAGATGAGATCTCGCAGATACAGAAGGTTACGGCGGTGGAAATTGTGTTTCGTTGGCTCCCTAGATGTTTTCGGGGTACATAGGCTTATATAGGAGGAAGAAGTACGTCGGTGGACGCCCAAGGGGCCCACGAGACAGGGGGCGCGCCCTATAGGGCGGGCCCCTCCTATCTTGTTGAGTCCTCAGCTGCTTCTTGACTTGCACTCCAAGTCCTCTGGATCACGTTCGTTCCAAAAATCACGCTCCCGAAGGTTTCATTCCATTTGGACTCTGTTTGATATTCCTTTTCTTTGAAATACTGAAATAGGCAAAAAAACAGCAATACGGGCTGGGCCTCTGGTTAGTAAGTTAGTCCCAAAAATGATATAATTGTGTAAACTAAAGCCCCTAAACATCCAAAAGGGGTAATATAATAGCATGGAACAATAAAAGATTATAGATACGTTGGAGACGTATCAAGCATCCCCAAGCTTAATTCCTGCTCGTCCTTGAGTAGGTAAATGATAAAAAGAGAACTTTTGATGTGGAATGCTACCTAGCATAATTCTCAATGTAATTTTCTTTATTGTGGCATGAATGTTCAGATCCAAATGATTCAAAATAAAAGTTCATATTGATAAAAGAAATAGTAACACTTCAAGCATACTAATCAAAGTAATCATGTCTTCTCAAAATAACATGGCAAAAGAAAGTTCATCCCTACAAAATCATATAGTTAGGCTATGCTTCATTTTTGTCACACAAAGATGTTCCCAACTTCTATACCCCCGATGACAAGCCAAGCAATTGTTTCATACTTAAATAATCTCAAACTTTTTCAACCTTTACGCAATACATCAGCGTGAGCCATGGATATAGCACTATGGGTGGAATAGAATATGATGATGGGGATTGTGTGGAGAAGACAAAAAAGGAGAAAGTCTCACATTGACGAGGATAATCAACGGGATATGGAGATGCCCATCAATTGATGTCAACATGAGGAGTAGGGATTGCCATGCAACGGATGCACTAGAGCTATGAATGAGTGCTCAACAAAAGAAAACTATTGGGTGTGCATCCAACTTGCTTGCTCACGAAGACCTAGGGCATTTGAGGAAGCCCATCGTAGGAATATATAAGCCAAGTTCTATAATGAAAAATTCCCACTAGTATGAAAAAGACAACTTATGAGACTCACTATATGAAAAACATGGTGCTACTTTGAAGCACAATATATGAGTCTCACTACATGAAGAACAAGGTGCTACTTTGAAGCACAAGTGTGGAAAAAGAGATAGTAACATTGCCCTTTTTATTTTATTTTTTTTATTCTTTTATTCTTTTTCTTTTTTGGGCCTTTCTTTTTTTTGGCCTTTCTTCTTTTTTTTCTTTTTTTCTTTGGGCAATGCTCTAATAATGATGATCATCACACTTCTATTGATTACAACATATGAATTACAACTCGAAACTAGAACAAGACATGACTCTATATGAATGCCTCCGACGGTGTACCGGGATGGTGCAACGAATCAAGAGTGACATGTATGAAAAATAATGCATGGTGGCTTTGCCACAAATACGATGTCAACTACATGATCATGCAATGGCAATATGACAAAAGTAAAGTATGTCATGATGATGATAAACGGAACGGTGGAAAGTTGCATGGCAATATATCTCGGAATGGCTATGGAAATGCCATAATAGGTAGGTATGGTGGCTGTTTTGAGGAACATATAAGAAGGTTTATGTGTGATAGAGCGTATCGTATCACGGGGTTTGGATGCACCGGCGAAGTTTGCACCAACTCTCAAGGTGAGAAAGGGCAATGCACGGTACCGAAGAGGCTAGCAATGGTGGAAAGGTAAAAGTGCGTATAATCCATGGACTCAACATTAGTCAAAAGAACTCATATACTTATTGCAAAAATTTAGAAGTCATCAATAATCAAGTACTACGCGCATGCTCCTAGGGGGGTAGATTGGTAGGAAAAGACCATCACTCGTCCCCGACCGCCACTCATAAGGATGCACAAGCCAGGTACACTTCATGTTTCAAATTTGTTACACAACTTTAACCATACGTGCATGCTACGGGACTTGCTAACTTCAACTCAAGCATTCTTTGAATTCATAATCACCCAACTATCATGACTTTCATATCACTACCTCCATATCTCAAAACAATTATCAAGTATCAAATTGATCATAGCATCCAATTCACTTCCTATGATAGTTTTTATTATACCCAACTTGGATGCCTACCATTCTAGGACCAATTTTATAACAATAGCAAATACCATGTTATTCTAAAAGACTATCAAAAAGATAAAAGTGAAGCATGAGAGACTAGCAATTTCTACAAAAATAAGTCACCACCATGCTCTAAAAGATACAAGTGAAGCACTAGAGCAAAAACTATCAAGCTCAAAAGATATAAGTGAAGCACATAGAGTATTCTAGCAAATTCTAATCAAATAGGCTTCTCCCAAAAGGTGTGTCCAGCAAGGATGATTTTGGTAAACTAAAAAGCAAATACTAATATAATACACGACGCTCCAAGCAAAAAACATATCATGTGGCGAATAAAAATATAGCTCCAAGTAAAGTTACCAATGAACGAAGACGAAAGAGGGGATGCCTTCCCGGGGCATCCCCAAGCTTAGGCTTTTGGCTATTCTTGAATATCTTGGGGTTCCTTGGGCATCCCCAAGCTTAGGCTCTTGCCACTCCTTATTCCATAGTCCATAAAATCTTTACCCAAAACTTGAAAACTTCACAACACAAAACTCAACAGGAAATCTTATAAGCTTCGTTAGTGAAAGAAAATAAAACCACCACATAAGGTACTGTAATGAACTCATTCTTTATTTATTTTGGTGTTAAACCTACTGTAATCCAACTTCTCTATGGTTTATAAACTAATTTACTAGCCATAGATGCATCGAAATAAGCAAACAACACACGAAAAACAGAATCTGTCAAAAACAGAACAGTCTATAGCAATCTGTAACTAACGCAAACTTCTGGAACTCTAAAAATCCTACCAAAATAGGAAGTCATGCACAATTTGTTTATTGATCAGCAGCAAAACGAATCAACGCAAAATCACGTTTCTGTGATTTAACAAAACTAAATTCGTGCATGCAAAGTTTCTGTTTTTCAGCAGAATCAAATCAACTATCATCATAGGTTATCCTATAGGTTCTACTTGTCACAAACACTAATTAAAAGATAAAAACACATCTAAAAAGAAGGTAGAAGCAAGATTTATTAATAAAGAGGAACAAAAATAAAAAAACATAAAGAAAATTGGGTTGCCTCCCAACTAGCGCTATCATTTAACGCCCCTAGCTAGGCATAAAAGCGAAGATAGATCTAAGTAGTGCCATCTTTGGCACTAAATTCATAAGTAGCCCGCATGATAGATTCATAAAGTAATTTGACTTTCTTTCTTAGAAAGTGCTCCATGCCTTTCTTTAATGGAAATTGGAATCTAATATTCCCTTCCTTCATATCAATAATCGCGCCAATCGTTCTAAGGAAAGGTGTACCAAGAATAATAGGGCAATAAAGATTCCAATCTATATCAAGAACGATAAAAGAACACATTGATCCTTCCCATTGGCTTTTTAATGGTGGAATCCGCAAGGTGCAAATTTAAAGAGCAATCATCAAAATCATGGAAACCTAGAATATCACATAAAGTTTTCGGAATCGTGGAAACACTAGCACCCAAATCACACAAAGCAAAACACTCATGATCTTTAATTCTAATCTTTAGAGTAGGTTCCCATTCATCATTAAGTTTTCTAGGTATAAAAACTTCCAAATTAAGTTATTCATCATAAGATTGCATCAAGGCATCAACGATATGTTTGGTAAAAGCTTTATTTTGACTATAAGCATGAGGAGAATTAACAACGGATTGCAACAAGGAAATACAACCTTCTAAAGAATAATTATCATAATCAAAATCCTTGAAATTCGAGATAGTGGGTTCAATACTATTTAAAGTTGTGACCTCTCCAATCCCACTTTTACCAAATTTAGCATCAAGATCTAAAAACTCCGAATTCTTGGGACGCCTTCTAGGTAAAGTTGACACATCATCAGTCCCATAATTATGAAGATTCATATTGCAAAACATAGATCTAATAGGAGACGCGTCAATAACTTTAATATCCTCATCATTATTTTCCTGGAAACTAGAAGAACACGCCTTTACAAAGCAATCTTTCTTAGCATGCAATCTAGCGGTTCTTTCCTTTCACTCATCAATGGAAATTCTCATGGCTTTGAGAGACTCATTGATATCATGCTTAGAAGGAGAAGATCTAAGTTTAAGAGAATCAACATCAAGCGAAAGTTTATCAACGTTCCTAGCTAAATCGTCAACTTTGAGCAATTTTTCTTCAAGCAAAGCATTAAAATTCTTTTGAGAAATCACAAATTCTTTCACACTATTCTCAAAATCAGAGGGCATCTCATTAAAATTACCATAAGAATTATTGTAGGAATTTCCATAATTATTAGAGGAATTACTAGGGAACGGTCTAGCATTAAAGTTTCCTCGATAAGCGTTGTTTCCAAAACTATTCCTACCAACAAAATTCACATCCATAGATTCATTATTATTCTCAATCAAAGAAGACAAAGGCATATCATTGGGATCAAGAGGAGTATTTTTAGTAGCAAACATCTTCATAAGTTCATCCATCTTTCCACTCAAAACATTGATTTCTTCTATAGCATGCACTTTTTTACTAGAAGATCTTTCGGTGTGCCATTGAGAATAATTAGCCATAATATTATCAAGAAGTTTTGTAGCATCTCCTAACGTGATTTCCATAAATGTGCCTCCTGCGGCCGAATCTAAGAGATTTCTAGAAGCAAAGTTCAAACCGGCATAAAATTTTTATATGATCATCCATAAATTCAAACCATGAGTAGGGCAATTGTGAAGCATCAATTTCATTCTTTCCCAAGATTGGGCAACATACTCATGATCAAGTTGTTTAAAATTCATGATATAGTTCCTCAGAGTAATAATCTTAGCGGGAGGAAAATACTTAGAGATAAAAGCATCTTTGCACTTGTTCCAAGAATCCATACTATTTTTAGGCAAAGACGAAAACCAACCTTTAGCACGATCTCTAAGTGAAAATGGAAATAACTTCAATTTGACAATATTGTTATCCGTATCTTTCTTCTTTTGCATATCACACAAATCAACAAAGTTGTTTAGATGAGTAGCGGCATCTTCACTAGGAAGGCCGGTGAATTGATCTTTCATAACAAGATTCAGCAAAGAAGTATTGATTTCACAAGACTCAACATCATTAAGAGGAGTAATTGAGTACTAAGGAAATCATTATTATTGGTATTCGAGGAATCACACAATTTGGTATTATCTTGCGCCATGGCAACAAGTAATCCAACACACAAGCAAGCAGAAAAAGGCAAGCGGAAAAGAGAGGAGGGGAATGGGAAAGAGAGGGCGAATAAAATGACAAGGGTGAAGTGGGGGAGAGGAAAACGAGAGGCAAATGGCAAATAATGTAAATGTGAGCGAGATGGGTTTGTGATGGGTACTTGGTATGTCTTGACTTGAGCGAAGACCTCCCTGGCAACGGCGCCAGAAATCCTTCTTGCTACGTCTTGAGCTTGCGTTGGTTTTCCTTGAAGAAGAAAGGGTGATGCTGCAATAGTAGCGTAAGTATTTCCCTCAGTTTTTGAGAACCAAGGCATCAATCCAGTAGGAGGCTCCTCAAAAGTCCCACGCACCTACACAAACAAACAAAGAACTCGCAACCAACGCAATAAAGGGGTTGTCAATCCCTTCATGGCCACTTGCAAAAGTGAGATCTAATAGACACAGTATGATAAGATAAATATATTTTTGGTATTTTATAATATAGATGCAACAAGTAAACATGCAAATAAAAGTAGATTGGAAGCAAATATGATAAGAGATAGACCCGGGGGCCATAGGTTTCACTAGTGGCTTCTCTTAAGATAGCATAAGTATTACGGTGGGTGAACAAATTACTATCGAGCAATTGATAGAAAAGCGAATAATTACGAGATTATCTAGGCATGATCATGTATATAGGCATCACGTCCGCAACAAGTAGACCGACTCCTGCCTGCATCTACTACTATTACTCCACACATCAACCGACTCCTGCCTGCATCTAGAGTATTAAGTTCATAAGAACAGAGTAACGCATTAAGCAAGATGACATGATGTAGAGGGATAAACTCATGCAATATGATATAAACCCCATCTTGTTATCCTCGATGGCAATAATACAATACGTGCCTTGCAACCCTTTCTGTCACTGGGTAAGGACACCGCAAGATTGAACCCAAAGCTAAGCACTTCTCCCATGGCAAGAAAGATCAATCTAGTAGGCCAAACCAAACTGATAATTCAAATAGACTTGCAAAGATAACTCAATCATACATAAAAGAATTCAGAGAAGATTCAAATATTATTCATAGATAAACTTGATCATAAACCCACAATTCATCGGATCTCGACAAACACACCGCAAAAAGAGTTTACATCGAATAGATCTCCACAAGAGAGGGGGAGAACATTGTATTGAGATCCAAAAAGAGAGAAGAAGCCATCTATCTAATAACTATGGACCCGTAGGTCTGTGGTAAACTACTCACAACTCATCGGAGGGGCTATGGTGTTGATGTAGAAGCCCTCCGTGGATTCCCCCTCCGGCAGAGTGTCGGCGAAGGCTCCAAGATGAGATCTCGCGGATACAGAAGGTTACGGCGGTGGAAATTGTGTTTCGCTGGCTCCCTGGATGTTTTCGAGGTACGTAGGCTTATATAGGAGGAAGAAGTATCTCGGTGGACGCCCGAGGGGCCCATGAGGCAGGGGGCGCACCCTATAGGGGGGACGCCCTCCTATCTCGTGGAGTCCTCGGCTTGTTCTTGACTTGCACTCCAAGTCCTCTGGATCACGTTCGTTCCAAAAATCACGCTCCCAAAGGTTTCATTTTGTTTGGACTCCGTTTGATATTCCTTTTCTTCGAAATACTAAAATAGGCAAAAAAAACAGCAATACGGGCTGGGCCTCCGGTTAGTAGGTTAGTCCCAAAAATGATATAAATGTGTAAAATAAAGCCCATAAACATCCAAAAGGGGTAATATAATAGCATGGAACAATCAAAAATTATAGATACGTTGGAGACGTATCACACAACATCACAAATATACAACATCTCGATATCCTCGATACCACGGTGATCCTTACGACGATCACAACCACGACCAACACTTGGTCTCAAACCGTGATCCTTACGGCGATCACAACCACGGGTTGTCATTAATCAAGTTATTCTTATTACTGTTGACCCATGGTGTACCCTACTTTCGAACTAGGCCCTTATCCGCGGGCGCGGCTATTGATAGATTTAATATACACTCTGCAGAGGTTAGTACACTGTACCCACACTACAGAACCCATGGCCTCGCACTCCCATTTGGGTGGACCAATGGTGTTCCGACAAAACCGATCTACTGCCATGACACTCTCCCGGCCACTCCAACTCACTCCCCACTGGGGTAAGTCATGGGTGGCCCCGTGTCTACCTCAAGACACAACGACCACCATCGTGGCCCAAAACAATAAACCATCCCAAACGGGGACATGTGCACCATAACAACAACAACGGGCACACAAGGCTTATGTCCGCCTACCTGATCAGGGTAGTGCGCGCCCATAACCTTTCCTCGTTGGAGGCACCGGCGAGAGGCACAACAATAGACCCAGTTAGGACCGTCCCATACCGGTAAGCGTGGTTGCACTGGTCAGCATCAATTCAGCGGCACCATGACTCAGCCAACAGTTGTTCAAGTTCAATTTAATCCGGTTAAACTTGAATGCAAATATTCTAAGCCATGATAAAATAACCTGATGCCAAATACAATGCATGAACATGATATCAACATAATCATGACGGTATCACATAACTATCCACCATCTCAACAATGAATCATATCTACTGAGCATGGCATACTGACTAGCATGAACATCACCAACATCAACATGTTCTACTAGCAAACATAAACATATGGAAGGAAATACTAGCAGGTAGAACATGATAACCGAGTACAAGACAACATAGCACAAAAGTGAACATGCAAATCTAAACATCACCGGAACAACGATAACCATCTTTTCAACAAACAAACATTTAATAAAGATTCAAGTTTAACACCATGGCTACTGCATGACTATCATGCAAGTGGGTATTGTGGCTTGCCTGGGGATGAAGAAGTCACCGGGAGAAAGTGCGAGAAACTCACGGAACGAATCGCCGGAAAACGTTCTCTCTCAGAGAGGGCTGAATAAGGGCAAGGGCATAATGGTCATTTTCACAGTGCAAAACCATAGTGCAAATGAAACCAACACAACGGGCTCAACGAAACGAAGAAGTGGGCTTTGGATTCACCTTGTTTGGAGCTACGGTTAAAAAGTTGTGGATGTTTTTCTGCCAGGGACCTATCCGCAATGAAAAGATTTTCAAACAGGGGCCTGGACAGAAAAAGCGAAAGCGTAATTAGGGAAAATACGCTTTCACCTTATCCATTTGAACAATGGCGGGGCTGGCCTGGGGTCGCTGTCGTGCGGGTCCTATGGGCTAAGGGGCCCGTCACTTATCCAGCTGGACCGGGCGGGTCAACGCCGAGGGGCTGACAAGCGGGGCCCTCGTCCAGCTGGTAGGGCGAAGGGGTCGCCTCCTTCTTATTCTCGATGCCGCCCGTGGAGGAGCTCGAAGCCGGTGGCCGTTCTAGCGCCACAGTGGGCCTCCGGCGATGCTCCGCCTACCAACGAGCTCAGCACGGAGAGCCGCGTCGACCTGAGCCTGTGGCGCACGCCGGAGAGGAAGGGGTCGGGTAGGGCGTGGACTCCAGCAGAGATGGCTTTGGGTGGAGCTGGGCTTGCGGCTAAAGTAGCCCTAGCGAAGGGGAGAGGACCGAGGGATGGTCATCGGAGTCGTGAAGGTCTACTGGCGGTGGAAGGAGCGAGGGAGGGGCTCGGGCTCGCTCCAATTTAGGAGGACCGAGGCGGCAGCCATGGTGGCATAGGGCAGCAAGGAGAGGTCCAGAAGCTCGGGCAGATGGCTGGGGAGGTTGCTGGGAGTGAGGCAAGGCTGGAGATGAGCTCGGACGAGGCCGGGGATGGCTTAAATAGCCGCGGCGAGGAGCTGTCGTGCTGGCACCACTGTGGACGCGTGCCCGGTGCCGCGGACGCGTGCTTGCACGCATGAACTCGGGGGCAAACGACAAGGGAGGCACAGGGGAGAGCTCACGAGGCAGAGGAGGCCAAGGGGGCACAAGGAGGAAGACGACGGCGACGGGCAGCGCCAAATCTCCACTGTACGCACGTGTTCACGCTACGGCGAGCGTCGGTGAGCAAATGGACGGAGGGGGAGAGGGGTCCAGGGGAACAACAACGATGAGAGGAAGACAATGGACATCTTCACAAGTGCGAAGCCGAGAGGCGGAGGGGCCCGAGCAAGAAGCCATTCTGGGCGCGCTCATGGCATGCCAAAACGGTGGCCACCACCAGTACTGGCATGTGTGGGAGGCAAACAGCAGGCAAATGTTGTCTAGGGCGTAGTCCATCCAGGGGAGGTCTCAACTACGGTGGTAACTTGGTTAAACAGGCTCTAGTTAAATGGTTAGTGAGCTCTAAAGTTTACTGCAGTAAACTTTATCAGTTCAATGTGATCAATAGGGAGCTACTATGTGTCAAGTGTTATGTCTGGGGTGTTTAGGCTAGGAAGGACTATGACCCTGGAGGGTTTGAGGATAAATGGACCAAGATTTACTGAAGTTGTTTCACAACTGACCAAAATGGTCCAGAAACTAGATCAACAAGATGCACTCACATGGAGTGTCCACTTGAGCTCAAATTGGTCAAGGCTTGATCATTTGGTCATATGAAGATGCTCAAGAAGTCTCAAACCAATTGGCCAAGCCAAAATGGCACTTGCTTCACAAGCATCTCTGCTGACCAGAAACTTGGAATAATTATGGTGATCAAATGGATCAATGAAATGATACCAAATTGTGTGGAGAGATTTTTTATGGGTAAAATAATGATCTGGTAATTTATCAGGATTTTTGAAGCAATACAAAATGCACTTGCTTCACAACCTGAAAATATTGCCAGAATCAAAGATTTGCTCCTGTGCTCACATAGATGATTGGATGGTCTGAAAATGGGTGGAAGGGGTTAATATGAGCACATTAAGGAGGGTGCAAAAGTTCATCTCATTTGGATACTCCTAGCTAGTACTTCCTTCACAAAGTCTTCTGTCTGACAGAAACTTTGAAAATTCACTAAGGAAGATTGGCTAGGCAAATAAAGTTTAACTTGTGCATGAGGCAATTATTTGGACATATAAACATGCCCAGAAAGGTTGGGAGCCACTAGGAAAAATATAAATGACACTTCCTTCACAAAGTGCCATTCAGGGCAGGATAGAAAAAGGAATATTGGGGAATTATTTTTGAACATGGCAATGAATTTTTTTGCCATATTTGATCAAGATATGACCCAAAATATTTATGATAATTATTTGGAAATTTTAGGAGTGATGGAAATATAGGTTGCTTCACAACCTAGGGCAACTTGAGTTATTCCTTTAATAGAAAAGGAATATTCCCAATAAAAAGAATATTGGGAGTTGGGCTAGGATGAAAATGACAGGGTCTAGGGAAAGATTTGGGAATGACAAGCCACTCTCGAAGCAAAGAAGAGGGCATCTTCTTCAGTTTCCAGACCGCAAAGCCACGAAAAAGAAAAACTCACGCAAAAACTTCGGAAAAACAAAAGAAAAAGAAAGGGCCAAAAATCAGGCTGTCACAAAGCCCATCATTGGAATATACAAGCCAAGTTCTATAATGAAAAAGTCCCACTAGTATATGAAAGTGGCAACATAGGAGACTCTCTATCATGAAGATCATGGTGCTACTTTGAAGCACAAGTGTGGTAAAAAGTATAGTAGCATTGTCCCTTCTCTCTTTTTCTCTCATTTTTTTATTTTTATTTGGCCTTTCCCTTTTTTTTATTTGTCCTTTCTTTTTTTTAGTGGGCTCTTTGGCCTCTTTTTTTCATAAAGAACGAAGTCTCATCCCGACTTGTGGGGGAATCATAGTCTCCATCATCCTTTCCTCACTGGGACAATGCTCTAATAATGAAGATCATCACACTTTTATTTACTTACAACTCAAGATTACAACTCGATACTTAGAACAAGATATGACTCTATATGAATGCCTCCAGCGGTGTACCTGGATATGCAATGAATCAAGAGTGACATGTATGAAAATTATGAAGGTGGCCTTGCCACAAATACGAAGTCAACTACATGATCATGCAAAGAGAAATATGACAATGATGATGCGTGTCATATAAACGGAACGGTGGAAAGTTGCATGGTAATATATCTTGCAATGGCTATGAAATGCCATAATAGGTAGGTATGGTGGATGTTTTGAGGAAGGTATATGGTGGGTGTATGGTACAGGCGAAAGTTGCGCGGCACAAGAGAGGCTAGCAATGGTGGAAGGGTGAGAGTGCGTATAATACATGGACTCAACATTAGTCATAAAGAACACATATACTTATTGCAAAAATCTACAAGCCATTGGAAACAAAGTACTACACGCATGCTCCTAGGGGGATAGATTGGTCGGAAAAGACCATCGCTCGTCCCCGACCGCCACTCATAAGGAAGACAAACAATAAATAAAATTGTGCTCCAACTTCATCACAAAGCGGTGCACCATACGTGCATGCTACGGGAATCACAAACTTCAACACAAGTATTCTTTAAATTCATAATCACCCAACCAGCATGACTCTAATATCACCACCTCTATATCTCAAAACAATTATCAAGCATCAAATTGATCATAGCATCCAGTTCACTTTCTATGACAGTTTTTATTATACCCAACTTGGATGCCCATCATTCTAGGACCAATTTTATAACTATAGCAAATACCATGCTGTTCTAAGAGACTCTCAAAATAATATAAGTGAAGCATGAGAGATCAAGAATTTCTACAAAATTAAGCCACCGCCGTGCTCAAAAAGATATAAGTGAAGCACTAGAGCAAAAATTATCTAGCTCAAAAGATATAAGTGAAGCACATAGAGTATTCTAATAAATTCTAATCAAGTGGGCTTCTCCCAAAAGGTGTGTACAGCAAGGATGATTGTGTTAAACTAAAAATCAAATACTAATATCATTCAAGATGCTCCAAGCAAAACACATATCATGTGGCGAATAAAAATATAGCTCCAAGTAAAGTTACCGATAGACGAAGACGAAAGAGGGGATGCCTTCCGGAGCATCCCCAACCTTAGGCTTTTGGTTATCCTTGAATATCTTGGGGTTCCATGGGCATCCCCAAGCTTAGGCTCTTTCCACTCCTTATTCCATAGTCCATCAAATCTTTACCCAAAACTTGAAAACTTCACAACACAAAACTCAACAGGAAATCTCATAAGCTACGTTAGTGCAAGAAAGAAAAACCACCACATAAGGTACTGTAATGAACTCATTATTTATTTATATTGGTGTTAAACCTAATGTATTCCAACTTCTCTATGGTTCATACCCCTTGATACTAGCCATAGATGCATCAAAATAAGCAAACAACACACGAAAAACAGAATCTGTCAAAAACAGAACAGTCTGTAGCAATCTGTGACTCCCGAATACTTCTGGAACTCTAAACATCCTACAAAAATAGTATGTCCTGAGAAATTTGTATATTGAGCTACAGCAAAAAGAATCAATGCAAAAGCAAGTTTCTGTGAATTACTAAAATTATTTTCGTGCGTGCAAAGTTTCTGTTTTTTCAGCAGAATCAAATTAACTATCACCGTAGGTTATCCTATAGGTTCTACTTGGCACAAACACTAATTAAAACATGAAAACACATCTAAACAGAAGCTAGATGAAATATTTATTACTAAACAGAAGCAAAAAACAAAAAAACAAAAATAAAATTGGGTTTCCTCCCAACTAGCGCTATAGTTTAACGCCTCAAGCTAGGCATAAAAGCGAGGATAGATCTAAGTAGTGCCATCTTTGGCACTCAATTCATAAGTAGCTCGCATGATAGATTAATAAGGTAATTTAACTATATTTCTTGCAAAGTGCTCCGTGCCTTTCCTTAATGGAAATTGGAATCTAATATTCCCTTCCTTCATATCAATAATTGCACCAATCGTTCTAAGGAAAGGTCTACCAAGAATAATAGGACATGAAAGATTGCAATCTATATCAAGAACGATAAAATCTACGGGCACATAATTCCTATTTGCAACAATAAGAACATCATTAATCCTTGCCATAGGTTTCTTAATGGTGGAATCCGCAAGGTGCAAATTTAAAGAGCAATCATCAAAATCATGGAAACCTAGAATATCACATAAAGTTTTCGGAATCGTGGAAACATTTGCACCCAAATCACACAAAGCATAACACTCATGATCTTTAGTTTTAATCTTTATAGTAGGTTCCCATTCATCATAAAGTTTTCTAGGTATAGAAACTTCCAAATCAAGTTTTTCATCATAAGATTGCATCAAGGCATCAACAATATGTTCGGTAAAAGCTTTATTTTGAGTATAAGCATGAGGAAAATTCAACACAGATTGCAACAAGGAAATATAGTCTATTAAAGAACAATTTTCATAATTAAATTCCTTGAAATCCATAATAGTGGGTTCAATACTATTTAAAGTCTTGACCTCCCCAATCCCACTTTTACCAAATTTAGCATCAAGATCTAAAAGGTCTAAATCATTAGGACGCCTTTTAACTAAAGTTAACTCATCTCCAGTCCCATCATTATCAAGATTCATATTTCAAAACAAAGATTTAATAGGGGACACATCAATAACTTTTAGATCTTCATCATTATTTTCATGGAAACTAGAAGAACACGCTTTTACACAGCAATCTTTCTTAGCACGCAACCTAGCGGTTCTTTCTTTGCACTCATCAATTGAAATTCTCATGGATTTGAGAGACTCATTGATATCATGCTTAGGAGGAGTAGATCTAAGTTTCAAATAATCAACATCAAGCGGAAGTCTATCAACGTTCCTAGCCAAATCATCAACTTTAAGAAATTTTTCTTGAAGCAAAGCATTAAAATTATTTTTAGATATCATAAATTCTTTAACACTATTCTCAAAATCAGAGGGCATCTTATTAAAATTTCCATAAGAGTTATTGTAGGAACTTCCTTAATTATTAGAGGAATTACTAGGGAACGGTCTAGGATTAAAGTTTCCTCTGTAAGCATTGTTACCAAAATTATTCCTACCAACAAAATTCACATCCATAGATTAATTATTATTCTGAATCAAAGTAGACAAAGGCATATCATTGGGATCAATAGGAGCACTCTTAGTAGCAAACAATTTCATAAGTTCATCCATCTTTCCACTCAAAACATTAATTTCTTCTATAGCATGCACTTTTTTACTAGTAGATCTTTCGGTGTGCCATTGAGAATAATTAGCCATAATGTTATCAAGGAGTTTAGTAGCTTATACTAAAGTGATTTCCATAAAAGTGCCTCCCGCGGCCGAATCTAAAAGATTTATAAAAGCAAAATTCAATCCGGCATAAATTTTTTGTACGATCATCCATAAATTCAAACCATGAGTAGGGCAATTGCGAATCATTAATTTCATTCTTTCCCAAGATTGGGCTACATGCTCATGATCAAGTTGTTTAAAATTCATAATATCATTCCTAAGAGAGATGATCTTAGCGGGAGGAAAATACTTAGAGAGAAAAGCATCTTTGGACTTATTCCATGAATCGATACTATTCTTAGGCAAAGACGAAAACCACATTTTAGCACGTTCTCTAAGTGAAAACGAAAATAACTTCAATTTAACAATATCATTATCCGTATCTTTCTTCTTTTGCATCTCACACAAATCAAGAAAGTTGTTTAGATGGGTAGCGGCATCTTCACTAGGAAGGCCGGAGAATTGATCTTTCATAACAAGATTCAGCAAAGCAGCATTGATTTTACAAGACTCAACATCATTAAGAGGAGCAATCAGAGTACTAAGGAAATCATTATTATTGGTATTGGAAAATTCACACAATTTGGTATTATCTTGCGCCATCGCGACAAGCAATCCAACACACAAGCAAATAAAAAGGCAAGCAAAAGAGAGAGGAGATTGGGAAAGAGAGGGCGAATAAAACGGAAAGGGTGAAGTGAGGGAGAGGAAAACGAGAGGCAAACGGCAAATAATGTAATGCGAGGGATATGAGTTTGTGATGGGTACTTGGTATGTCTTGACTTGAGCGAAGACCACCCCGGCAACGGTGCCATAAATCCTTCTTGCTACGTCTTGAGCTTGTGTTGGTTTTCCTTGAAGAAGAAAGGGTGATGCAACAAAGTAGAGTAAGTATTTCCCTCAGTTTTTGAGAACCAAGGTATCAATCCAGTAGGAGCCTCCTCAAAAGGGTTGTCAATCCCTTCACGGCCACTTGCGAAAGTGAGATCTGATAGAGATAATATGATAAGATAAATATTTTTGGTATTTTTATGATATAGATTGGAAAGTAAAGATGCAAATAAAAGTAGATAGAAAACTTATAAGATAAAAGAAACACCCTGGGGGCATAGTTTCACTAGTGGCTTCTCTCAAGATAGCGTAAGTATTACGATGGGTAAACAAATTACTGTCGAGCAATTGATAGAAAAGCGCATAGTTATGAGATTATCTAGGCATGATCATGTATATAGGCATCACGTCCATGACAAGTAGATTGACTCCTGCCTGCATCTACTACTATTACTCCACATATCAACTGACTCCTGCCTGCATCTAGAGTATTAATTTCATAAAGAACAGAGTAACCCATTAAGAAAGATGACATGATGTAGAGGGATAAACTCATGCAATATGATATAAACCCCATTTTTTTATCCTTGATGGCAGATATAGACCCTATGTTTTTATCCTCGATGGAAACAATACAATACGTGCCTTTCTGCCCATGCTGTCACTGGGAAAGGACACCGCAAGATTGAACCCAAAGCTAAGCACTTCTCCCATTGCAAGAAAGATCAATCTAGTAGGCCAAACCAAACTGATAATTGGAAGAGACTTGCAAAGATAACTTAATCACACATAAAAGAACTCAGAGAAGATTCAAATATTTCTCATAGATAAATTTGATCATAAACCCACAATTCATCGGATCTCGACAAACACACCGCAAAAAGAGTTACATCAAATAGATCTCCAAGAAGATCAAGGAGAACTTTGTATTGAGATTCAAAGAGAGAGAAGAAGCCATCTAGCTAATAACTATGGACCCGAAGGTCTGTGGTAAACTACTCACAACTCATCGGAGAGGCCTTGGAGATGATCTAGAGGCCCTCCGTGGTTGATTCCCCCTCCGACGGAGCGCCGGTGAAGGATCCAAGATGGGATCTCGCGGATACAGAAGGTTGCGGCGGTGGAATTAGGTTTTCATGGTACTCCTTGATGGTTTCAGGGTACGTGGGTATATATAGGAGGAAGAAGTAGGTCGGTGGATGATCGAGGGGCCCACGAGGGTGGAGGGAGCGCCCACCCCTAGGGGGCGCACTTGGCACCCTCGTGGCCGCCTCCGCTGTTGCTTGACGTCCACTACAAGTCCCCTGGATCACGTTTGTTCCAAAAAGATCGCTCCCGAAGGTTTCATTCCGTTTGGACTCCGTTTGATATTCCTTTCCTTCGAAACACTAAAATAGGCACAAAAAGACAGCAATTCGGGTTGGGCCTCCGGTTAGTAGGTTAGTCCCAAAAATGATATAAAAGTGTAAAGTAAAGCCCATAAACATCCAAAACGGGTAATATAATAGCATGGAACAATCAAAAATTATAGATACATTGGAGACGTATCATTTGACATCCAAAGGAATGCGATCATAGGATCAAATATATGCCCAGGAAATGATATGACTAATTGAAACACAGGTTGTTACATCCGTGGGGACTGCCCAAGCTATCGAGGTAGCACATTTGAAGCAGAAAGTTGATGTGGTGGATGATGACATCACGCTTATGAACAGGCGGCTCGACGAGGGGCAAGGTATGTCTCTAGGACACTCAGTACATGCTAGTATTGTGAAATGAGCGTGATACTGAAAAGTTGTATATGCATAACTGCAGATAGTGTTGTCGCATTTGAGACCCTTCGGGCGGAACTTGCCCGGGCCAAGGAGCAAGCCAGGATGAGTAATGCGGCTGCCGAAAAGACAGCCGCCGAATTAAAAGTGGAGCAGACCGCTCAGCGTCAGTGCGAGGAGAGGATATCCACCATGGCACTTGAGTTGAAGAATGCCACTAGCCGATGCCAAGATCTTGAGAAAGATAACAAAGCCAAAGTGGCCGAACTGGACAAGGCCTTACAAGAGGCGAAGGAACCCGGTCTGAGTCTAGAGCGGCTCGGGAGGATATCCGACAAGCTGGGGAGATCACGGCTGGTAATCCCTTTTTGTTGCAAACTAAGTTTGGCGATCCTAAGTATACGCCACTGAATCAACGGTGGAGTTCTCCGGACCCCTTTGTGGACCTGCCGATGTGAATCAGTTTTTCCACGTGCAAGAAGGACATGCAACAGAAAAGCTATTTTGGTCGCAATTTGACACGCCGAAGCGTCCACTTTTGAACGAATAGATGGCCCAATGGCCGAGCTCCACAAGATGTCCGGCACTACCATGAAGGATGTCATAGCCCGGCTGTGGCCAACTGAACCCATTCCGGATAGGGTTTGGTGCGGCAGCTTGTTAATGCGGTGCCGCGTATCGATGCTATGAAGCGGTCAACGTGCATAGAAGGTTCACGGATGGCCCTTGCCCGTGTCAAGATATACTGGGTGAATATGATGGCCACCGATATTGCAACGCAGAGTCCACCCGAAGGCAAGGACCTTAACATGCCAGAACATTACTTTCAAGATGTCCTAGAGGGTTCCCGCTTAATAGAGGGTCAGTGCTCGAAAAAATACAATGTTCGAGTGAGGTGTATCAAAATTGTAATAACAATATTATGATACATTTAAGGCTATGTTTTTATACTTTTTGCCCAAAAAGTTTTAGTGCCTCCTGTGCGGCCGTCTTTTTATATATATTCAATCTGAAAGTTTGTAGTCGTCGGCTTCAGCCCCCCTGCATATAATGCAGGGGTGTTCAGAAAAGCACTTGATCACACTTGACCCAACATCTTGGTCCGTTAAGGAGGTGTTAGTGCGGCGAACGAGGCAATCAGACTATAGAGCTTTAACACTTTCACTTAGCCATAGGAGTTTGACGGGCGGGCTACTATATAGCCCCTGGTATGTCTGCGGTTGTCTGAATACGGTGCGATTACATGCGTGACCAGAATAACGGTCCTTCGTTTAATACGGAGGGAGTCGCAAAGATTCCGATGAGTCATCGAGTGGTTGACCAGCTCTCGCCGCATCATGACAGTCGGTTTTCGGCTTTCTCTACTGAGGTGCTCATCCAGGCTAGCCGAGACACAATCGCAGTAATTCTCCCTTTACTACCCTCGCCAATATAGCGGAACGTAAGGTAGCAAGCACAGGAGCCGGGCAACCAAACTATTGACCAAAGACATAATTCGGAGCTGATGCATATAAGGCTAAACTCGCGACGCCGAACACTCCCTAAAGGTGTTCGGACTTTACAATATACACTGGGCTGAATCCAGCCCCTGGTGATAAACCCATGGTATCAAGGCACATATGGCAATCCGACATGGGGGAAGAGCGCGGGTTGTGAGAGCATAAATCTCAAAACACAGTACGAAGCGGGCTGCTTCTATAACATCCACTTTAGTACAGCGAGCCGTATGTTTACAAACGATGTCGGTATCTTTCTTGGACATTTTACATGCCAGGAAAGTATAAAAGAACAAGAGATAAAAAGGGGTTACAGAGGGTCTTAATCTAAAAAAGAAACCTTAATGCGGGGCCCTGCTGCATGTCTGCGTCTTTTTCTCCGTTGTGAAGTGTCCTTGAAGGGTATAGTATGATGGCCATCTGTAAAAAAGGAAGAAGAAGAAACCAGGTAAAAGAATCTGGTGTGGCTGTAAGTAAAGCTGGTTCGTTTTAATGAACCGTGAAGGATAACTTCTAGGGTCCGAATAGGGTCGAGCTGAACTATGGACCTTTTGTGTGCAGAGTGCCCCCGAAGCCGCCCAAGGAATTTTTTGCGTATATCTCTTTATGGAGCGGTCGACAAGGGCGTAGCTTCTAATCGAGCTCAGGTTTATCTGAGCTGCCGCACTGAGGTGTGCGCCAGACACATTTAGCTGTGTTTGCGGTTTTAACGACCGATGAGCTGTTCGGCTTGAATAGGCCGTCTTCGACTGCTAGAGCCGCGGTGTATTCCTCTTTGCGAAGAGAGCGCTCCATATTTCCACTGACCGTAATGATGCCACGAGGTCCAGGCATTTTGAGTTTTAGATAAGCATAATGCGGGACTGCATTAAAACGGGCGAAGGTCGTTCTTTCGAGTAGTGCATGGTAGCCGCTTTGAAACGGAGCAACGTCGAAGATTAGTTCTTCGCTTCAAAAGTTGTCTAGAAAGCCGAATCCAATATCCAATTTTAGAGAGCCCGTGCAGTGGGCTTCCACGCCCGGTATAACTCCTTTAAAGGTAGTGTTGCGGGGCTTGATTCTTGACGGGTCTATCCCCATCTTGCGGACAGTGTCCTGATATATCAGATTGAGACTACTACTGCCATCCATGAGGACTCGAGTGAGGTGGTATCCGTCGATTATTGGGTCGAGCACTAAGGTAGCCGAACCTCCGTGACGGATACTAGTCGGGTGATCCCTGCGATCAAAGGTGATCGAACAGGCCGACCATGGGTTGAACTTGGGGGCGACGGGCTCAACGGCGTAGACATCGCGGAGTGCCCGCTTGCGCTCCCACTTTGGGATATGAGTGACATAGATCATGTTCACTGTTTTGATCTCAGGTGGAAATTTCTTTTG
>NC_041383.1:524456274-524544649 GCF_002162155.2 Triticum dicoccoides
GACTGGTGAGGTTCGTCCTCATCTTTGCTCTGAGGTCCCTTCCCTTTGTGTTCGGCATTGAGTTTGCCGGCCTGCTTGAAGACCCAACATTCTCTGTTGGTATGATTAGCTGGTTTATCGGGAGTGCCATGGATCTGGTAGGGACTGTCTAGGATTTTGTCCAGGTTGGATGGACTGTCCTTGTTGCCTTTAAATGGCTTCTTCCGTTGACCGGGTCTTGAGCCCCTGAATCCGGTGTTTACCGCTGTATTGCCTGGGCTTTCTTCATTGTTCTGACATTTGTTTTTGTTGCGTCATGGTTTTCCATTGCCATCCCTAACCTCGGAGGTGCCCGGATCACTGGTGCTGCTATGGGCTAACCAGCTATCTTCGCCCACGCAAAAGCGGGTCATGAGTGTAGTTAAGGCAGCCATTGTCCTTTGCTTTTCCTGGTCGAGGTGTCTGGCCAGCCATTCGTCCCGGACATTATGTTTGAAGGCCGCTAAGGCTTCGGCGTCCGGACAGTCGACAATTTGGTTCTTCTTAGTGAGAAACCTGTTCCAAAGCTTACGGGCTGTTTCTCCGGGTTATTGGATTATGTGACTTAGATCGTCTGCATCCGGAGGCCGGACATAGGTCCCTTGGAAATTGGCCTGGAAAGCATCCTCAAGTTCTTCCCAGCTTCCGATTGAATTTTCGGGGAGGCTTTTCAGCCAGTGCCGAGCTGGTCCTTTTAGCTTGAGGTGTAAATATTTAATGGCGTGGAGATCATCTCCGCAAGCCATGTGGATGTGAAGAATAAAGTCTTCTATCCAAACCGCGGGGTCGGTCGTTCCATCATATGCCTCGATGTTAACAGGTTTGAACCCTTCTAGAAAATCATGTTCCAGCACCTCATCGGTGAAGCATAGGGGGTGTGCTGCACCCCTGTATCTGGCTGTGTCGTGAATTGGGTCTGACGGTTGTAATGTTCGGTATTGGTTCCAAGCTGGTAAATGGCCGGCATAGATGGACCTGGTTTTGCCAGCTTTTTTGTCCAGGTCCTCACTTAGATCGTGTTTCTGGTCCTGGGCCGCGGCCTTCCTTCCTTTACGGGGAGGGGGTGCGGGCTTGTGTACGACATTGCTGGCCACTCTGTCTCGACCACGAGGTGGTCGGTCCGGCCTGTCGGCCGTATAGTTTTTCGGCGGTATGGGCACGATAGCCTCGTCGTCGAATTTGGGCAGCAACTTACATTTAGGATAAATCTTTGTTTGGTGGTTACCGCCGTATTTTTCCTCAGCGTCTAGCACTTCGTTCCATCTATCATTTGATGTATCCTGTGCGGCTTTAAGCCGCTGCTTCTGCTTCTTTAGGCTCCCTGTAGTGGCGATAAGCCTTCGATGGAGGCGTTCTTGTTCTAATGGTTCTTCTGGGATGACGAATTCGTCGTCGCCCAGGCTGATCTCTTCTTCAGAGTGAGGCTGATAGTTGCTATCTTTGGCATCGCTATGGTTAGACAACATCTTCGGACTGTGTTCGCCATCCTCTCGCATGCCCTGCTCCAGCGCTGGGTCTACGGGGTCCTCGACTTGGTTCAGATTATCGTCGCCGTCCGTGATAATGTTGTTGTTTTTCTTTTTGCTGGATCGAGGTCGGTGCTTGGGACGCCGGCGCTTAGGAGGTTCGTCGACAGGCATGCTGTTATCACCGTCGGCCTCATTCTCCTTTGGTGTGTCCACCATGTATATATATCATATGATGATGTAGCCGTCCACTGCCCTAAAGTGGTGGTTTTTGTGTCTGCTCCTCTCCAGCATCGTCGTCCATATTGTCGATGTCTTCGGAGTCGTAATCGAGCGTGTCGGTTAAGTCCTCGACAGTGGCAATGAAGTGGGTGGTGGGTGGGCAACGAAGTTCTTCATCATCTGCTTCCCATTCGAGTCGGACATAGTTCGGCCAAGGGTCCCCCGACAAGGAGAGGGACTTCAATGAGTTTAATATGTCGCCAAAACATGAGTATTGGAAGATGTCCGCGGAGCTGAACTCCAAGACTGGCGCCCAATCAGGTTCGATGGACGCGGATGCACGCGGCCCGGAACCCATAGTCGGAGACGAGTCCTCGGTTCCGGTGATACAAGCCCAGCTCGGTGTTGCGTCTGTGTGCGGCTTCAGCGCCGCTGAGTCTGCGGCTTCCATGGCGGGGTTAAGCTTCCCATTTTCGGACAACGCAGTTCGCTCCGGCTCTAGGGCCAGGGCAGTCACAGGCGCTATCTCCTGCGTGCAGCCAGACGATAGATCTATGTCAAGTTCATCGTGATGGCCGAGGACAGCCGTCAGGGGCTCGAATCCGTCAAACATCAAGTCTCCGCGGATATCAGCCATAAAATTCAGGCTTTCAAATCTGACCTGATGGCCAGGGGCGTAGCTATCTATCTGCTCTAGATGGCCAAGCGAGTTGGCCCGCAGTGCAAAGCCGCCGAATACGAAGATCTGTCCGGGGAGGAAGGTCTCCCCCTGGACTGCATTGTTGTAGATGATTGATGGAGCCATCAAGCCTATATTCGACGACATAGAGGAACTCTCAATGAAAGCACCAATGTCGGTGTCAAAACCGTCGGATCTCGGGTAGGGGGTCCCGAACTGTGCACCTAAGGCTAATGGTAATAGGAGGCGGGGGACACAATGTTTACCCAGGTTCGGGCCCTCTCTATGGAAGTAATACCCTACTTCCTGCTTGATTGATCTTGATGAATATGAGTATTACAAGAGTTGATCTACCACGAGATCGTGGTGACTAAACCCTAGAAGTCTAGCCTATGAGATTATGATTGTTGTGGCTAAACCCTAGAAGTCTAAACCCTCCGGTTTATATAGAGGGGAGCTAGGGTTGTACAAAGTCGATTACAGAGAAAGAAATCTACATATCCGAATCGCCAAGCTTTCCTTCCAATCCAAGGAGAGTCCCATCCGGACACGGGATGAAGTCTTCTATCTTGTATCTTCATAGCCCAACAGTCCGGCCAAAGTAAATCCGGCTGTCCGAGGACCCCTTAGTCCAGGACTCCCTCAATGAGCTCGCCCCAATGGCCAGTCCGAGATAGCAGGACAACAAAGGAAGGCGCAGATGAGCCTCCGGATGTCCACCATGTTGTGCATCGTCAAATCTACGGAGCTGGCAGGAGCGACGCTATCTTGGATGGGTAAAATACGAGTCCGCGAGCGATGAGACCACATTCTGATCATATCTCCACACCGGCGCGCTGAGGGGCCAAGCAGCTATAGCCAGGCGCGACAGATCCGATGATTCCGGGCACCAGCACTGCAGGTCAACACGCCAACGACCGAGGATCTCATGTTGTGCCCGAGAGCGTGTTGCTTAGCCTACACGGATACCGATGAGGCAACCGTTGATTTTACAAAGGCATGGTCGCTGTTGCCAATTCCGTGTTGATCGCACCCCGCCACAAGATAACGACGAAGCTGACACATCCGCGGGCGCCGCCATAGCGAGGCCAAGTAGAATGTGGGAGACCCTGGCACTTGGGTCCCATGAAGGCCACTACTCTTCCGCTCACGTGGAAGCTAAGCTTGGCGGGCTGATCATCGTTAAATGATTAGCTGCATGCCCGCTTCAATGAGGCGGAGGCTATTTCCCTCCCCAGAAGCTTCATATTCCAGGGCTCACGACCATCCGATGAGCTTGCTTCGGACATAGGCAAGACATGTCGTGGGAAACGGGTGCGGATGATCATTTAGACTAGTTTAGAATAGGGTCTAGTTGAAAGATGTCATGAATGTAATGACTATGCTCTAATTTAGCTGAAAATTATTTGATTTTATGTAAAAAAAATCCAAACTCCAATGAATATCGTTCGATTTATTTAAATTCCATTCTAAATATTACCAGATATTCACAACTAGCTTTAAACGGCTTCCGCATGTGTGTCTGCACACTGAATCCTCATCTGTGCGTGACAGATACAGTGCCTAATTCAGAGGTCAACCTTCGTAGATATCCTAATCCTGCCGCGGTAGTAAAAATATATGGTCAACTTCTTCTTCCCTAGCGGGCTCGGTCTAGCATGCGAGGGCGCTTTTGAGAACGGGAGAAGCACCAGTCCTATCAATCAATCACGTAATAACTCTACTTCTCCAGCCCAAGGCATAGGGAATCATGGCATCCATCAGAGCTTATTTTTGGTTTGGGCTGGTTCAGAAGTGGGACCCGCCAAGAATAATACTCCTACTACAGGCTACAACAGTATAGAGGTAGTAGCTTCCTCTCGCACAGTGTAGCTTCCGTCCTTAGCTGGCTCCTTGCATGGCATTTTCGCCCATGCAATCAAATCCAGCGCCCCCCCGGCCCCTTCTTAGAAATCATTGGCCGGATTAGCTCATACCGACGATGGCTGAGCAACGTTCCATGGCGGAGTAAGTAGCTATTTCTTATTCTGACCCACCCTTTCGAGTCGATCGAAGCTGCATTTTGGGTTTGCGCTACGGTTGCCAACTCTCTTCGGCTCATTTTTTGCTCGATCTGCCACTCTGTTTTATTATTTCGTTCACCTCTTGTTTGATCCTGTGTTTCAAGAACATTCTTTATGCAAGCTGGTCTGTTTACTTTGCTGGTGCGTTTGGATGGAGAGGCGGGGGTGAGAGAGACGTGCGTGTCGAGCGGCGCCCATGATGGTTTTTCCCCGGTTCTTGTAGATTCGGTGTGCCTCTGGTGGTGGCCACACCAGACGGCCACCCCGCCGTCCGTGGCTCTTCCCAACAGCCCCGACTCCATGCCCCACCATCTCCGACAAGATTCCGGTGGACTTTTTTCTAGTTTTTTTCTTCCCATCATCTCTGGCCTCATTGGCGCTTATCCCAAGGGTCCCCAGCTCGGCGGCACTCCTTCCAGTCGTCACCGACCAACGTATCTATAATTTTTGATTGTTTCATATTGTTATATTATCATTCTTGGATGTTTTACAATTATTTTATATCATTTTTTGGTACTAACCTATTGACATAGTGCCTAGTGCCAGTTGATGTTTTCTGTTTTTTTACATCGTAGGCAATCAATATCAAACGGAGTCCAAATGAAACGAAACTTGTTGTGGATTTTTATGGACCAGAAGACACCCAATGGGCCGGAGAAGCACCTGGGGGGTGCCTCGAGGGGGCACAACCCACCAGGGCGCGCCTGGCCCTTAGGCGCGCCCAGGTGGGTTGTGCCCAGCTCGGTGGCCTCCCACACCGCCTCTTTGCTCTGTAAATACCCCCAATATTCAAGAAACCATAGGGGAGTCGACGAAATTTTATTTCAGCCACCGCAAGTTCCAGAACCACCAGATCCAATCTAGACACCTTCACGGAGGGGTTCATCATCCTCATTGGTGCCTCTTCGATGGTGCGTGAGTAGTTTATTGTAGACCTATGGATCCGTAGTTAGTAGCTAGATGGCTTCCTCTCTCTCTTTTGATTCTCAATACAATGGTCTCTTAGAGATCTATTTGATGTAACTCTTTTTGCGGTGTGTTTGTTGGGATCCGATAAACTTTGAGTTTATGATCAGATCTATGTTTTTATCCACGAAACTTATTTGAGTCCTCTGTTATCTCTTATATGCATGATTGCTTATAGCCTCGTATTTCTTCTCAAATATTTGAGTTTTATTTCGCCAACTTGATCTATTTATCTTGCAATGGGAAGAGGTGCTTTGTGATGGGTTCGATCTTACCGTGCTTGATCCTAGTGACAGAAGGGGAACCGACATGTATGTATCATTGCTATTAAGGATAACAAGATGGGGTCTATTTCTACATAAATAGATCTTGTTTACATCATGTCATCGTTCTTATTGCATTACTCCGTTTCTCCATGAACTTAATACACTAGATGCATGCTGGATAGAGGTCGATGTGTGGAGTAATAGTAGTAGATGCAGGAAGGAGTCGGTCTACTAATCTCTGACATGATGCCTATATAATGATCACTGCCTGGATATCATCATGATTATTTGAAGTTCTATCAATTGCCCAACAGTAATTTGTTTACCTGTCGTATGCTATTTTCTTGAGAGAAGCCACTAGTGAAATCTATGGACCCCGGATCTCTTCTTTATTATATTTGCCTTCGCGAGCTATTTTTATTTGCTTTTATTTTCAGATTTATATTTCCAAAAACCCAAAAATACATTGATGCACTTTATTTTATTTTGCGTTTATTCAAGATCTATTTATCCAATCTATCATATTTTTATCTCGTCTACTTGCCAATTTCTGGCGCCGTTACCCAAAAGGGATTGACAACCCCTTTAATACGTCGCGTTGTGAGTATTTGTTATTTGTGTGCAGGTGTCGTTCACGTAGTGTTCCATGGTTCTCCTACTGGTTCGATAACCTTGGTCTCATCACTAAGGGAAATACCTACCGTAGTTGTGCTGCATCATCTCTTCCTCTTTGAGGAAATACCGACGTATTTCAAGCCGGATCAAAAGGAATTTCTAGCTCCGTTGCCGGGAAGACATCATCAACATCTACCAGGTTTCTAATCACAAATCTCATCTCCTTGTAATTTACATTATTTGCCATTTGTCTCTCGTTTTCCTCTCCCCCACTTCACAAACATTTGCCGTTTTATTCACCATCTTTTTCGTTCACCATTTTCTTGCCGGATCTGTTTTTGAGTGCAATCTTATTACGTAGTCACAATGACTCAAGAGTACACCAAGTTGTGTGATTTCTCCAATACCAACAACAATGATTTTATTAGCACTCCGATTGCTCCTCCCGCCACTAGTGCGGAGTCTTGTGATATTAATACCGCTTTGCTGAATCTTGTTATGAAAGATCAATTTTTTGGTATACCTATGAGGATGTCGCGTCCCATCTTAACACATTCGTGTAATTATGCGATTTGGAAAAGAAAAAATATGTGGACAATGATATTGTGAAGTTGAAAATATTCACGTTTCTTTGCAAGATCGTGCAAAAATTTGGTTTTCTTCTTTGCCTCGCAATAGTATTGATTCTTGGGATAAGTGCAAAGATGCTTTTATTACTAAGTACTTTCCGCCCGCGAAAATTATTTCCCTAAAACCTAGATCATGAATTTCAAGCAACTTGAACATCAGCATGTTGCATAATCTTGGGAAATGATGAAATTGATGCTAAGGAATTGCCCAACTCATGGGTTAAATCTTTGGATGATCATACAAAAAATTTATGCAGGGTTGAATTTTGTTTCTCGTAATCTTTTGGATTCCGCCGTGGGTGGTACTTTTATGGAAATTAATTTGGGTGAAGCCATGAAATTTCTTGATAATATTATGGCAAATTATTCACTATGACATACCAAAAAAGCTCCTACTAGTAAAAAAGTTAATTCGGTTGAAGAATTTTCTTCTTAGAGTGAAAAAGTTGATGCTCTTATGAAATTGGTTGCTAATAAAAATGCTCCTATTGATTTTAATGATGTGCCTTTGTCTACTTTGATTGAACAAAATGGTGATGCCATATATGTGAATTTTATCTCGCGAAACAATTTCAATAACAATGCTTATAGAGGTAATTTTAATCCTAGGCCTTTTCCTAGTAATTCCTCTAATAATTATGGTAATTCCTATGGTAATCCTTCTTATAATAATAATAGGAACACCTCTTATCTTGAGAATAATATTAAAGAATTTATCAATACTCAAAAAGTTTTCAATGCTACAATAGAAGAAAAGCTGAATAAGATTGATGATATGTCTAGAAGTATTGATAGAATTTCTCATGATGTAGAAAATCTCAAGATGAAATTTTTTGTGCCTAAGGTTGAGGAATCAATTAAAGCCCTTTATGTTTCTATACATGAAAGTAAGAAAAGAACCGTTATGCTTAGATCTAGAAGATAATTTTTAGAAAAAGAGTTTGCTAGTGATTGCCTCCATAAAAGTGATGAAGATATTAAAATGATTGGTGTTTCTTCCATTGATTCTTTGTTTAGTAAAATTAAGATTGATAATAAAGGGACTGAAGAAGAGTCAACTGTAGCTAGAAGGCGTCCCGATAATTTGGAGGGTGCAAATCTTGTTGAGAAAATTGATAAAAGCGGGTTTGAAGAGGTCAAAACTTTAACTAGTGATGTGCCCACTCTTTTGGTTTGCAAAGACTTTAATTATGATAGTTGCTCTTTGATTGATTGTACTTCTTTGTTGCATTCCATGATAAATTCATCCCATGCTTATGAACTAAATAAAGCTTTTACTAAACATATTGTTGATGCTATGATGAAAGCTTTAGAAGAAAAACTGGAATTAGAAGTTTCAGTTCCTAGAAAATTACATGATGAGTGGGAACCTAGGTCAAGATTAAAAATTATGAGTGTTTTTCTTTATGTGACTTGGGTGGTATTGTTTCTACAATTCCGAAATCTTTATGTGATGTGTTTGGTATTGCCGATATTGAAGAGTGTTCTTTAAATTTGCATTTGGCGGATTCTACTATTAAAAAGCCTATGGGAAGAATTAATGATGTTCTTATTCATGAAAATAGGAATTATGTGCCCATAGATTTTATTTTTCTTGATATTGATTGCAATCCATCTTGTCCAATTATTCTTGGTAGACCATTTTTACGCACTATTGGTGCCGTGATTGATATGAAAGAAGGCAATATTAAATTTTAGTTTCCACTAAAGAAGGGTATAGAACACTTCCCTAGGACAAGAATTAGGCCACCATATGAATCCATCATGAGGGCATCTTATGGATTTAAAAATAAAGATGACAATACTTAGATCCTTTGCATTATGCCTAGCTAAGGGCATAAAATGATAGCGCTTGTTGGGAGGCAACCCATTGAATAAAATTTATTTTTGTATTTTTTTTCTGTTCTTGAGTGTTTGCAAAATTATGCTAATGTTATGATTGTGTTTTTCATGTTTTAATTAGTGTTTGTGCCAAGTAAAGCCTTTAGGATCTTGTTGGGTGATAGTTAATTTGATCTTCTTAGAAAACAGAAACTTTTGCGTCCAGAAAAACAATTTTCAAAAATCACAAAATCGAAGAATGCTTATGAATGTTTTAGACAAGATTGATATACAAATTTCCTACATCATCCTAATTTCTCAGAATTTTTGGAGTTACAGAAGTATTCGAAGTATTCAGATTGCTACAGACTATTCTGTTTTTGACAGATTCTGTTTTCTTTGTGTTGTGTGCTTCTTTTAATGATTCTATGGTTTTCTTTGAAGAGTTTTTGCCATAGAAAAGTTGGAATATGGTAGATATAATGCAAAAATAAAATATGAATGGGTTTGCAACAGTAATTATAGTAGTGATTTGCTTTCTTGTACTAACGGATCTCACGAAGGTTTTGTTGAGTTTTGTGTGATTGAAGTTTTCAAGTTTTGGGTGAGATCGCGATGGATGAAGGAATAAGGATTAGCAAAAGTCTAAGATTGGGGATGCCCTTGGCACCCCAAGATAATATTAAAGAAGTATAAAGCAACTAAGCTTGGGGATGCCCGAGTGGCTTCCCCTCTTTCTTCTAACAACCATCGGTATTTTACTTGGAACTCTATTTTTATTCGTCACATATCATGAGTTTTGCTTGGAGCGTATTATATGATATGCGTCTTTGCTTGTTTTGATTTTTATTTTGTGTCATGAATCCTTGCTGGACACACCTTGTAGCGGCCACGATCCCAATGGACCGAAGTCTCTGTGCTTAAGTGCCATCCCTGGACCGGTATGCTGACACACATAGTAGTCGAGGAATTATAGCAGAGTTCAAGCACACACTTATTACATCGAGGTCCTCATAAAGAGTATCTGCTACACAAATAGTACGGCTGAAGGCCATCTAAACTAAATAACTGCGAAAGCTTCAAAGATAAATAAGTCCATCAACTCCAACGGCATAGCTGAGTGGATGACAACGACCTATCGCACCTTATTCGTCGTCGGTAAAGTCTGCAACATGAGACATTGCAGTCGTGTAGGTCAGGACATTGAATATGCTAGCAGAGTTACACTGTAAAGCAATGAATGCAAGAAACTATATCTGCATGCATATTTGGCTGGTGGAGGCTCTAAGTTTAATGTTTTTGCATAAAGCTATTTTTTTCCTACAACAAAGGAATAAATTTTATTTGCTACAAAGTTATACCAATATTTGAGAAGGTTCCTCCAACCTAAATCCCAGTAATCAAGTATCATCAGTAAACCCAATTCACTTAATTAAAGAGTGATGACATCAACAATAATATCCACTTCTAGATACTCAAGATGTCCATAACCGGGGACACGTCTAACCATGATTAGTTTATACACTTTGTAGAGGTTGTGCACTTTTCTTCATAAGACTCGACCGCATCCATGATCGGAAGATCAAGACATAGTCTTTCTGAAGCATCAACTCTCTACTCTGGGTAGACCGGTACACCTACTTTTCCCTACATCTTCTAGTCCACCTCTTCAAGAGCTCACACAACTTACTTAACTATGCCAGAGCCCATAATGGCTTGTGGCTGCACACGGAAGTTTCTAGGCATGAAATATCATATGATCCCTTTGAGCCTGGGTGGCGAACCGAGGAAAAATCACACGTGTACTCCGGGATTTCCCAATGGGTAAGCACTGGTTTCTCCAGGTGCCCCAACCAATCCACCCGGATATGTATTAAAGTTGCCACCTTAATGTTATCCAAAATTATTAACTCTCACAACTTTCATGTATATCACGATCCAGTCCCCGTCTACGAGCATGGCTAAGCAATATATGAGCATAACGTATATTCCCGGGGTGATCAAAGGAATTAGGTTCCTACCTCAAGTACTACAACCAAACCACATGTTCCCAATCCTACTCATGCAAAATATTTGAGGGGCAATACTAATGCAGAGTGAAAACTGGGTATAGAAGAGTATGATCAAAGTGTAACTTGCCTTGCTGACGATCAGAAAACTCTAGGGATTCGTAGTAACAAGCTTCACACTCCAGAAAATCTAGCATAGACAAACAGTAGCATACATAAGCAATCAATCAAAAGATGCAAAGAGAAATCGAGAAAAGATTCAAATAAAACTCGAAACAAGAAAATAACTAAACAGAAAAAATTCTATCAACATTATTTTTATGTGAATTAGATCTTAACAGTAGATATAAGTGATTAGTTATGATGCAAAAAGAATCAACTCAAACGGAGCTACGAAACTCAAGATACAGACAAAACATGATCGAATGCTAATCTGAACTAAACTCAAATTTTAAATTGCCAAGATCATGTTCAAGTTGGGTTACCGGATAGAGGGAAATGTTATGAAGAATTAGGCGTTGGTTTCACCTAATTTGGATAAACGAGCTAAAAGTTACGCTAGGTTGAAGATCAGGGGCTAAATTGTGATAAAAGTATTCGTGAATAGGTCCCTGGATGAAAATAAACAAAAAAAGAAAAATCTATCGGACGAGCGTCCACTAACAGAGACTAATGAACCAATTCGTTCGTTAACAGAACCAGTCGGGTGAACGCTTTTTATATAACCAACTAAAAAAATGAACCGATCTAAACCTATAAACTGAATAAAATAAACCGGCAAACCGGATCGGTTTTTACCGGTTCGGGAGGGTTCGGCCGACGGCAGTCTCCGGGCGAGGCATCGTCGGCTGCGAGACGGGCGGCGGCTCCGGCAGTGGGTGGCGTCAGCGGCGAGGCGGGGCACAAGCGGCAGCGGCAGGCGGCGGCGCGGGCGGCGCGAGGCTGCGGCGGCGATGGTTGCGGCTAGCAGCGGTGGCTTGGATGAGGTGAAGGCGGCGGGGCTCAGGCGACTTATAAAGAGGTCGGGGGCGAGGTGGGTTGCGGCAGGGGGCGGTCGGGGTGGCTCCGACCCGGACTCCTGCCGGAGTGCGGCGAGGACACGGGTAGCGGTGGCGGTTGCGAGCTGGGCTGAGGCCTGGCTTCGGCCGGGCCGGCCCAGTTTTGGCGCGCGCCTTCTTTTTGAAACAACGCCGCAAAGAAAAATCTTAATAAAAATAAAAATAAAAATCCTAAAATTCCAGAAACAATTTTCACCATCCCCTCCTAATATTTGGGACAATGTGAACATTTTTCTTGACTAAATGCAATTTTTTAAGGAATTTTTATTTCTGTGCCCTTGGTTCCTTAACTCTACTCTTGGCGCGTGGCAGAGGAGATGTCAGTCTGACGGAGCGATGACTGTGAGATCGTCGGAGAGCAGAGCAGAGCAGCCCAGTGTGACGCCGCCGACGTAATTCTGGCCAGGTTTCCCTCGTCGTTGCAGTGGCTGGCGGTGCGCTTTTTTCTTTTCTTTTTGGGACTAGGATGGCGGAGGGGCCTTCCTCTAGAAGGAAACAGTGAAGTGAAGTTCTCGGGGAAAATAAGACGGAAGCAGAGAAGTGCAGCGCCTCCGCGCCGCCGTCCTGAATCCGGCCCGCTTGTACTCTTCCTTGCAGCGGCGGAGCAGGGGTTTCACGATCGATCTGCTTGAGGTGGTGGTGGAGCCGTGGAGGAGGAAGCAGACAAGGGTTCTGTTCCGTTTAGCTCTGTTCTGTTTAGTGGAGACTGATCTGGTCGCACGAAGATTGCAGATTTGTGCTGTTGGATCGTCGACGTTTCTTTGTGACATCTCGAACATGTTCGCTGTTGGGCCCTCTATCTCTATCTGCCAGTGAAAACTTATTCACAACTCTTCTGCTTAGTCTCGCTGTTTAATGTTTGCTGATTCAGGATTTAACTTATTCAGGTTTCTGTTTGCTGCAGGTTTAACGGGAGCGTCATAGGCTCCACTGCTGCTCGCTGCAAACTGTCGGTGACACTCTGCCAACCTGATCATCATTCGATATGTTGCTTGTTGTTAAATCATTGGCTGTGCAGATCAATGGGCTTGCTCTGCGTTACTCTCCTATTTTCTTCTGAAACATAACAATGCAATCGAATTTATATTTGTCTCGGGCTAAATACGTTGAAAATAGCAATGCAAGGCAAAAGATTTGTAAACAAGTGTTAATCTATCAAATTTATCATAATTAATTATATCTTCATTCCCATGGTTTTTCTACGAATTAGTGAACATGACTATCCTTGATTAGTGGGCTTTATATATGTTTATGGCAGTTAATATCCTATGATTGAATGTAGAATCGAGATAGATGCCTGTCTGTGTAAACATTCTTTCATATATTTCCATTTAACTTAGTTGTTACATTCATCATGTTTTGTTGATCAAATTTATTATCTGTTAGGCATCAAAAGATTATTAGTACTAAAATTGATTTATCCCGCAGATTCATCAGGTCATTGGTCACGACAATCGTTGTGGTGATAAGAAACCCAACTCATCCCCCGCCTATCAAGTTTGAGTGCCCAAACTGCAAATACTGCATTGATAATAGTGATGTAAGTACCGTTAACTATTTAACATGTCTAACTATTTAACATGTCTGTTGCATTTACTTTTATGCTAGTTTCTCTTCTAGTTTCCAACCATTAAAATAAGGACATTCTACAATCCGGGTGAATTTGCACAACCTATTAGAATATTTCAAGGTGCATAATCGATCTACCAAGGACCAACCAATCACACAAATCACGACAACAAGATTTGTTAACGAGGTTCACCAAACATCAGCTAATCCCAGGGCATGACTACATTGCGCTCCTCCCCGTTGATACCGCTACAATACTACACCCTAGGCGCCCAGGGGCCGACACATGCCGGCGACTATTCCTGCGTGCATGTGTTATTATGTTGGCATAGGTTAGATTATGTGTCTAGCCCACATTATATAGGAGCCATAGGATACAAGTGTCTTATTAGGGTACGACTCCATACCATGTCGATATACACACAGTACGACTCAGAGTCCAAATATAACCTACATTGTACATAATATTCTGCACAACCCCAATGGTACCTTTTTTTTTCCGTTGTATACCCCTCCTCCCTCCCGATTTCCGATGCCATTTATTACTAACACACACCATCATAACAAGAATACACGACCCTATGTTCCTAAATAGTGGTATCGTAGCTTTTTATTTGTGTCTTGGTGGAAGGTGTAAAACATCATGATTTTTTGGAATCTTGCGGTTGCACTTCATGCTTTGTATTGCAGGTTTTATCACAGTGGCCAGGACTCCCCACTGGTGTTAAATTTGATCCAACTGATCTCGAACTGCTTGAACATTTGGAAGGAAAGGTTGGCAGGGCACCGTCCCATGTACTAATAGATGATTTTATTCCAACCATAGAGGAGGCCGAGGAATCTGCTATACACATCCAGAAAATCTCCCTGATACATGATTCTTATTTTAGACTTGTTATCATCATGGCCTTCTGAATTAAATAACTAGCTCAGACTATTCGGAGTAATTCTTGGTCAGTTAACTCACCTACGCCTGTAGGTACCAAGATGGATAGGAGAAACAATCATTTCTTCCACAAAATATCAAATGCGTACGATGTTGGCCAGCGTAAGCGTCGCAAGATTAGCAACAGTGACCACGCTGTTTGTGATGTCCATTTCAGATGGCAAAAAACTGGAAAATCCAAACATATCTTAGATAATAATGGTTTAATAAAAGGGTGGAAAAAAATATTGGTTCTTTGCATGCGTTCTAGGAAAGACGGTATCACCTTGAATAAAGAAAAAACTAATTGGACGATGCATCAGTATCACCTTGGGGTAGATCAAGATGAAAAGCACGGGGAGCTTGTTGTTTCCAAAGTCTTTTATCAGTCAAAGAAACCAGGGCAGCCTGTAATGTGCCCTGTTAATGAAGAATCTGATCCATTTGCTAGGGAAATCGATCCTACAACCCCAATGACATACCCTCCGCAGCATCGTCCCCTAAACAGTAGCCCATCCAGAACCGAGTAGAATCGGGTAAATCTTCATTGACCAATGAAACTGTCATCAACTTTGTGAAAGCTTTTGTCTAACTTTGTGGGCCATGTTATAAAATAATTTGGCTTGTAGAATTATAGAGTATAGATCTACAATACTGATATGTGGATGAGTTATTGGGAGCCCCTGAAACAATGCCTTGCAATACTAGGATCCCACCGTTTGAACAGTTTATTCTCAATTGTAGGTTCATGTAGTACAGATGCTATATACTGTACAAACTTGATGTAGAGGCCGGGAGGTTATCCTCCTTTTGAAAAAAAATACTGTACAAAAATAACAATATACTCCTACTACACATGAAAACTTTCTCTGCATGTTAAGAGTGCATCCAACAGTCTCACAAAAATATCAGAAGCTTTTAATTCCTTATAAAGATCAATGCTTAGCAACTTAGAGTGGTACTGTATATTATCAAGCCTTCAAACTCCTTCACTACCTGATTACTACAATAAACCTTTGAGCTTGTGTGTCAGTCTTTTCATGAACCCAAATCAAATCTTAAATAGGACATGCATTTTACCTTTTATGCTGCTAAGATAACCCCCTCAAGTATTGTGCTGTCACCTTGTAAACTGTTTTTCTTTTTGCGGGTGACCTTGTAAACTGTTATAACTTACAACTCTTTCATTTCATTGTCATTCATGTTACCACTGCGATTGTGAAAGGAAGAGGACGCAGCACTATCTGGCACGGACGAACGCCCGTCACGCGGTGCAACCTCCGACGCCGCGTACCCTGAGATGCAGCCTTTTCCTGTTGACCTGGATGCTCTCCAGGGGTTGCCCGACCCCGGAACGCCTCCAGGTTTCCCCCTTATGGCCTCTTGGCTCGCTGGAACCCCATCGCATGCCGTGGAGGACGCACCGCTGTCTGGCCTGGATGAACGCCTGTCACGCGGCAGAACCCCGGACGCCGCCTACCCTGACCCTGAGGGGCAGCCCCTGCCTCTTGACGCGGAGGCGCTCCAGGGGTTCCCCGACCTCGGAACGCCTCCGGATAACTTCCTCGTAAGTGCACCGAGTGCCGCCGCATTTTCTGGTGCATTTCTCATGGCTCATCTCCTTGTCTTGCGTGTGTTTACTGCAGGACTTGCAGTTCGGGTCGCAGGACATCTGGCCGGACAACATGTTTATAGGGGAGGAGGGGTTTTGAAGCAGCGGAGCAACAAGAATAGGCTGTTTTTTCTCATGATGTAGTGTGTTGTACTATATCTGTGCATGAACGATGGATCGCCGAGAAAATTTTGCATATGATCCTGGAGCTTGCCGATGAGTTTAGCTTGGCTATGTTTACTGTTTGTAGTAGTAGCAGAATTTTTTTTTCTTCAAATGTAGGAGCGTCGCTCCCAATTGCATAACCATGAAACTGATAAACAACAGTTAGTCCCTCAAAAGTGTTTGAAACTTATTTTACTTATTCACCTCTGGTTTCGCCAAGTTTGCTAAGTTTCTAGGGAACTCGGTAAAACCTAAAAAAAACTCAGGCTCTGCGTTTTTTGACTTCGTTCTCGACAAAGGGGACTCGGCTGGCCTGGTCGGCAATCGTTAATATTGTCGAGTTCTTATTATCGGAAACTCGGTAAATAGTTAAATGACAATCGTCAAGTATCTGAGAAAGAGAATTCGGCAAACAAAGGGTGGTAGATGGGACGGTCCGTTAATGGCGGTGCCACGTGTGGCACAAATGTTTTCCGAGTTTCAACTCGGTAGACTAACGACACACCGTGCAGTGCTGACGCGTGACACATATCCTATTGCCAAATTGAGTGTCGGCAATCGCAAAACTGTAAAGAATATTTCTTTTCCCTTTTTTGGGTAGCCCTCCATAAAAATAAATATATATACATCATTTGATCACACACATATATCACAACATTCAAGTATAACTGCGCACATTTACCATAACATCAGACGGCAACAGCAAGCGATATGGCCATAATTCTGACACATAGCTCAAACACAAAGTGCATATATAGAGAAGTTCACACATGAGTGCATACATAGAGAGGTTCAACAAGAACTAAAACAACCTTTACAAAAAAGAACTAAAACATGACATTAGTATATTGCCCATTTTAATCTCTAACAAACTCCGGATCTCTACCCAGGCATTGAACTAGTCACACTACTTATAATCAACATCGCCATTATTCTTCTCGGTACTATATCTGTAGGTTAAAATCCCCTCCAATTAGGGTTGAGATAGGGCAACCAACAAACAAAGAGTGAAGTTCAGAAAGAAAAGCCTCCTTGCCAGACTCATAGGCAGAGCCATAAACCACTATAATACTAAAAGTAGTATCATTGGCCCTAGTTCTAACTACAAAAGAGACATAAAATTACTCAACAACCCAACTAATAAACCTCAAAGAGGTAAGAGTGTACTCCCATCAGGATGCTTCTAGGTGAGCCTAAGGTAGACAACATGTTCCAAGAAAACAAGCTACCCCCTACTAGAGATTTCAAAAAAAAACTGCAATCATTTACTTTTTAGTTTCTTGCAACCATATAATAGAAGGATTTGCTTTAGCAAAAAGATCAATAAGATTATGTAGTCATTTTACTAGCATCCCTGGATTGGATCTTGACCCTCACCACTTCATATAAATTTTTAAACATGCCTGACCATTCAAAATCTAAAAGGAGGCCAAAGGCAAAAACAATTTGGTCTAGAATATCTCATTCACACCAATCATGTTGTAGACCTCTAAGCTGTATTCAGACTTCTTGCAAATGAGCAGCAACCTCATAAGACCCATTCTAGACCTCTAAATTAAGTGTAACCCCCCCTTAGTGAGCCCAAAGCATGGGTACCTAGCTACATCAGCACCCCTTGATAGTAGGAGGGAACTTGACAAGAAGAGTCCACTTGATGGTGTCCTGGACTAAGGGGTACCAACCTAGTTGGCCCACGGTCCATGGGTCGAGCTTATGGCTCACCAACATCACAAGGAAGGACTCCGGAAGCCTCGAACCCTGGTGTGATCAAGATGGACTATATTGAAGTCTTGATGTGTACTCCAAGGGTTGTTTTGGTAACCGACCATGTGTAACCCTCGATACCCAAAGTACGTATATAAGTTGAGGGGTTTAGCCCGTGGAGGGACGATCAAAATTACTCGCCTTAGGGTTAGAACACAATATACGATCTCAAGGTATATCAAGCCTATACTCGATACATCGATACATCATCATAAATACAATAAGAACAGGACGTGGGGTTTTACCTCATCGAGAGGGCCCGAACCAGCGTAAACACTATGTTGTCTCTCTCCTGTTACCCATCGATTTGAGATCCATAGCTCGGGGACCCCTACCCAAGATTTGCCAGTTTTAGTACCGAAACCACTCATCTAATTGCCTTATTTTTCTAGGCCAATTAGTTTTGTAGGTCACTCCAAATTCTTGAGCCAGCTTCTCCTTAGAAATGTCACCATCCTCTAGAGACACAATCCTGACGTTCTTACAACTACTTTCCTGGACTCAGAAATTGCTCCTAGCTCAATGCGGTGGAACCCTAGACCTATAGTAGCACTGCCTACATACTTGGCCAGATGATGAGCTTGATTTCTGACAGGGCAATCTCCAACATCATGATTACTCTTTTTGCAGATGAAACAAACCTTCTATACTAGACAAGCATTTTCGTGGTAACCAGATTCACCATGGTTATAGTAAATAACATGAGAGTATACCTCATGAACATGTACATGAGCTATAAGTTGATCTACGGGCTTATCTGCAACCCCTGCAACTACATTCTTATTCTTGTGATGCTTCTTAATGTTTCTCCTTGGATTTTTCCTCTGTTGCTGCCCAGGTGGTTGCAGATTCATTTGCTCCTTCTGGTTTGGGCGGAACCGTTGCTTCCCCATATCCATGCCCTTACAGGGCCCTTCCGGAGGCATCTGCCATTGACCTTCTTGGAAAGGGGAACTGGGTCCTTGGTAGGGTTGGAACTGCACTCATGGAGGATGAGGAGCTTGGTATCCAAAGCTAGGACCTAGAGGAGCAAAGCCAAATTGCATACATGGTCCTGCTACTGGTTGCAATGCATTAGTTGTCATTAATCTTGAGTCTGTTGTTGTTGCCCTCCATGGTTGCCTCCACCCAACATCCCTCCTGAACCCTCTACCATTTGCCATCTCCTCTATCTGACAAGCTAGATGAATGGGTAGGCTGATCTTGTGGCAGGCACCACAACTTCGTAAGGGTGGGTGGGGAAGCAATCCTTCACAAAGAAGAAACCATACGACACGAGCTCACTTATGACCCAAGCTAGACCCCTAGGAGAAGAGGAAGTGGTGGCAGCGGTGGAGGCACCGTCGATCTGCAGTGGAGGGGAACCCTAGGTGCGTTTGTTGAATTCCTCTTCCTTAGGCCCAGTGCCCTAAGAGAAACGCTCCCAAAATATCATCAACGATGTCACCAACATTTTGAATAGAGCCAACCGCGCCCTCTGAGGTTCCGTAGCCGTGGCCGCTCTCCGGAAGTTTCTACACACAATGACCTAAAAACGCTCTCGTCACACTCACTCGATAGAAAATGTCCTAGGATGTAGCACATGGGTGATCCGCACTACACCCCCTACTACATTCAGGAACAATAGGGGTGAAATCCTGACACTAGCACGAGTCTGACGAACAACCAGTTTCCTTCTGAAACCCACCACTAAAGAAATGTTGGCAGGAGCACAACGGACAGAGTCAATCAGAATTTCTCCGTGTTCATCCCAAGCTTAAGTTGTTCGAACGGAGAGATCTCACAGAAGGGGAAACCAATCTCAAAGCGTAATCATCAGATGTGAAAGGACATGAGCCAAACTAGGGAAAATAGGCGCAATCCATAGCTGCATTCAAAATTGAAAGCAAGCTTGGATTGCCCATATCAGAGAAAACTTCATGACCTCCTATCTCCCTAATCCCTCCCTCCCCGTAACACCTTCTTCTCTCCAAGAGAAACCAACTCCCCTCCTAATAGATCAGCGGGCAAGGTGATGCAACTGGAACAAGGGTATCCCACCGGAACCTGTATCCCGCCAGCGGATGCTGATGAGCCGCCGTAGGAGCGGTCACCATGGTGCTTGCTGATATGTCTTCAATGTATCTATAATTTTTTTATTGTTTCATGCTATTATATTATCATTTTTGTATGCTTTATATGCCATTTTATATTATTTTTAAGGACTAACCTATTAACTTAGTGCCTAGTGTCAGTTCCTATTTCTTGCATGGATTTTTGTTTCGCAAAAAAAACATACCTACCAAAGTCCAAAACACAATGAAATTTTACGGTGATTTTTTCTGGAACATAAGAGACCCTGAAAGCTTCGGGGACAGGATCAAAAGCCTTACGATGGGGCCACAAGCTCAAGGGGCGTGCCCTGGGGAGGGCGCCGACCAAGCTTTTAGGCCCCCTGACGCTCTGTTTGCCCTAATTTCTGGCCTATTAATTCCCATATATTCCAAAATCCTCGGGGCGAGACCCGGAAAAATTCTTCTGCCACCATAAGCCCCTATTCTGAAGCGATCCCATTTTGAATCCTTTTTTGGCACTATGCCAGAGGGGGAAACAATTGGTGAGGAAATCTTCATCAACCTTGCCGCCTCCATGATGATGTGTGAGTAGTTCATTTAGGACATATGGGTCCATAGTAGCTAGATGGCTTTTCTCTCTCTCTCTTTGATGTTCAATACAATGATCTCCTCTGAGATCAATCTGATGTAATCCCCACGATGTGTTTGTTGGGATCAGATGAATTGTGGATTTATGATCATATTATTTGAGTCCTTTGAGATCTCTTTGATTGTGTGATTTTATAACTTTGTATTTCTCTCTTATCTATCTGTCTTCTCTGGCCTAGTAGATTAATTTATCTTCAATGGGAGACGTGCTTTGTAGTGGGTTCAATCTTGTGGTGACCTTGCTTTGTGACAGGAAGGGTGATAAGACACATATTGTATTGTTGCTACTAAAGATAAAGCGACGGGGTTTGGTCATATTAGTTGATCTTATTCTATCTAAATTATGTCATGTTGTTTAATGAGTTGCTATGTTTGTATGAACTTAATACTTTGAGATGCATGCTGGATAGCGGTCTTGGGGTGGAGTAGTAGTAGTAAATACAGTTGTATTAACAATCTCTTGGTCACAGACATAATACCTATGTATTGATTTATGTCTCGGATGATCACCATAACTATGCACAATTCTGTCAATTGCCCATCAATAATTTGTTTACCCACCAATGTTATTTATGAGACAGATTCCTCTAGTGAACCTATGGCCCCGGGTCCGTTTTCAATTATTATCAAGTGATCCTACAATCATTTTTTGTTTCACTTTACTTTTATTATTATACTTATCACTATTAGATTTGATACCTGCAACTAGCAAGAACAAGAGTGACTACCCCTTGCCTTTGTTGGGTGCAAGCAATTGTTTTGTGTGTGTGCACGTATTCTTCATATTGTCTATGTGCCATCTCCTTCTGGTTCGATAAACCTTTATTATTAACTGGGGAATACTATCTGCTACTATACTACATCACCCTTCCTCTTCAGGAAATCCAACAACTATCACAAGTAGCACTTGCTTCCTCGCCCAAAACCCTGACAGCGCACCTAATGTTGTAAATCCGTTGAAGTCACCTTCCTGCATGCCCACACAATTAGCTCATCCCTGGGGTCAATCTCTTATCCTCGTCATTTGTCATTCTCGCAATCCGAATTGCAAACCCGCACCGCTCCCTCCCCGCCACAATCGCATCTTCCTCCTATGCTTCCCACGCCCGACGGAGTTCCAATCCGCCTCCAGCTCCATCAACGGCCTCCTCGGATCTAGGTCCTTCTCCTCCTCGCCTCCCCATAATGGATGCAGCGAGAGAGGAGGCCAGCAAACCACAGCGCCCTTTGTTGCAGAGCTTCAAGAGACGCAAACGAGGGTGCACCACCGATGGTGAGGTGGGGTGGGTGATGGAGATGTGGTGTGGTGTGGTGAGGTGGGTGGGTGAGGGGGTGGTAGGTGGCATCAACTATCATCCTTCTTTTTCACCTTCTCCTGGATGAAAACAATTGCTCGTCGTGAGGGTTTTTGCCTGGTTTTTTACAATTAACTGAGCATTGTGATTATTTTTTCGGATTTCATTATAAATCAGGTCAAATTCTACTTTTTATACAACACACTGTACTTTCGAGAAGCTTTCTCAATAGGGTAATGATAGGCGCCAGTCGACCGACCCATATTTGGGTCGGTTCCCGTGCAGCCACCTGATCTACTCATGTGCAGTCGTTGGATTTTAGCCCTCCCCCGCGTCGTCTTCTTCGCTAGCACCACTCACGATAAAAAAGAGGGATCCACACGTTCCCCATGGCACAACACCTCCCCCATCCTCCCGCTTGCCACTGTTATGGCCGTTCTCGACGAGCTCCGGCGAAGTCCCGCCCCCCGTGGCCGCCTAAATTGCATCACGGCCAAAAGCGCAGTTCCCCGTGGATGCAATTCTCAAAACAAGCAAATCTAGCCTGTGGTTGTCATGATTGAAGCATCCTTGCCATAACCGCCTCGCCGTGGCCGTCATTCCTGCACCATAGTGTCCAGTGTAGGATCGAAAGTAGGTCTAGAGGGGTAGTGATTAGACTACTTGACCAAATAAAAATCTAGCCTTTTCCCAATTTTAAGTCTTGGCAGATTTTAGCAACTTAGCACAAGTCAAGCAATCAACCTACACATGCAATTCTAAGAGTGTAGCAGCGGAAAGTAAAGCATTGCATATGAAGGTAAAGGGAAGGGTTTGGAGAAGGCAAATGCAATGTAGACACGGAGATTTTTGGCGTGGTTCCAATAGGTGGTGTTATCTTACATCCACGTTGATGGAGACTTCAACCCACGAAGGGTAATAGTTGCGCAAGTTCACGGATGGATCCACCCACGAAGGGCCCACAAAGAAGCAACCTTGTCTATCCCACCATGGCCATCGCCCATAAAGGACTTGCCTCACTTGGGTAGATCTTCACGAAGTAGGCGATCTCCTTGCCCTTACAAACTCCTTGGTTCAACTCCACAATCTTGACAGAGGCTCCCAAGTGACACTTAACCAATCTAGGAGACACCACTCTCCAAAAGGTAATAGATGGTGTGTTCATGATGTAATCCTTGATCTTGTGATTCAAATGATAGTCTCCCCAACACTCAACTCTCTCTCATAGATTTGGTTGTGGTGGAAAGATGATTTGAGTGGAAAGCAACTTGGGGAAGGCTAGAGATCAATATTTTTGTGGTTGGATTGGAATGTCTTGGTCTCAACACATGAGTAAGTGGTTCTCTCTCAGAAAATGAGTAGTGGAAGTGTAGGCACGTTCTGATGGCTCTCTCTCTAATGGAGAACGAGATGGAGGGGGTATATATAGCCTCTACACAAAATCCAACCGTTACACACATTTGACCCAACTCGGTGAGACCGAATAGAGAAACTCGGTGAGACCGATTTAGTTCAAAATGTGAATGTTAGGAATCTCGGTGGGACCGACATGATCAACTCGGTGGGATCGATGTGCTAGGGCTAGGGCAAAACCTCATCTTGGTGAGACCGATCGCATAAACTCGGTGAGACCGATTTTAGCGATGAGCAAACAAAGACTTGGCCAAGCAAACTTGGTGGGACCGATTGCTCCTTTCCATGAGACCAAAATGTTATGAAAGGGAAATAGAGAGTTTGCAATGCGAACTCGGTGGGACTGATCGCTCATTTCGATGAGACTGAAACGTTACTCAGGGAAACAAAGATGGTGTGTTGATGATGACATCCTTGCTCTTGTGCTTCAAATGATAGTCTCCCCAACACTCAACTCTCCCTCACAGATTTGGCTATGGTGGAAAGATGATTTGAGTGGAAAGCAACTTGGGGAAGGCTAGAGATAAATATTCTTGTGCTTGGATCTGAATGTCTTGGTCTCAACACATGAGTAGGTGGTTCTCTCTCAGAAAATGAGTAGTGGAAGTGTAGGAACATTCTGATAGCTCTCTCTCTCTAATGGAGAAGGGGGTGGAGGGGTTGACACGTCTCCAACGTATCTATAGTTTTTGATTGTTCCATGCTATTATATTATCTATTTTGGATGTTTAATGGGCTTTAATATGCTCGTTTATATTATTTTTGGGACTAATCTATTAACCGAGGGCCCAGTGCCCGTTTTTATCTTTTTTGCCTATTTTAGAGTTTTGCATAAAAGGAATACCAAACGGAGTCCAAACAGAATGAAACCTTCGCGATGATCTTTCTTGGATCGAAAGCAAACCAGAAGACTAGGAGATGAAGTCAGAGACGTAACGAGGAGGCGACAATGTAGGACGGAGCGCCCAGGGGGGTAGGCGCGCCCCCACCCTCGTGGGCCCCTCGTAGCTCCACCGACCTAGTTCTTTTGCCTATATATATACTCTTATACCCTAAAAACATCAGGGGGAGCCACGAAACCACTTTCCACCGCCGCAACCTTCTGTACCCATGAGATCCCATCTTGGGGCCTTTTCTGGCGATCTGCCGGATGGGGATTCGATCACAAAGGGCTTCACATCAACACCATTACCTCTCCGATGAAGCTTGAGTAGTTTACCACAGACCTTCGGGTCCATAGTTATTAGCTAGATGGCTTCTTCTCTCTTTTTGATTCTCAATAGCAAGTTCTCCTCGATGTTCGTGTAGATCTATTCGATGTAATACTCTTTTGCAGTGTGTTTGCCGAGATCCGATGAATTGTGGATTTATGATCAAGATTATCTATGAATATTATTTGGTTCTTCTTTGAATTCTTATATGCATAATTTGATATCTTTGCAAGTCTCTTTGAATTATCGGTTTAGTTTGGCCTACTAGATTGATCTTTCTTGCCATGGGAGAAGTGCTTAGCTTTGGGTTCAATCTTGCGGTGTCCTTTCCCAGTGACAGTAGGGTCAGTAAGGCACGTATTGTATTGTTGCCATCGAGGATAAAAAGATGGTGTTTTCATCATATTGCTTGAGTTAATTCCTCTACATCATGTCATCTTACTTAATGCGTTACTCCATTCTTTATGAACTTAATACTCTAGATACATGCTGGATAGCGGTTGATGTGTGTATTAATAGTAGTAGATGCAGCCAGGAGTTGGTCTACTTGATACGGACGTGATGCTCGCTTTTCTATCAATTTTTCGGCAGTAATTTGTTCACCCACCTAATACATGCTATCTCGTGAGAAGCCACTAGTGAAACCTATGGCCCCCGGGTCTCTTTTCCATATTATCGAATCTCGCTTACATCTTGCTAGTTTCTGATCTATTATTTTGCAATCTTTACTTTTCAATCTATACATCAAAAACACCAAAAAAATAACTTTACCGTTTATTATCTCTCTCAGATCTCACTTTTGCGAGTGATCGTGAAGGGATTGACAACCCCTTTATCGCGTTGGTTGCAAGTTCTTGGTTGTTTGTGCAGGTATTCAGTGACTTGTGCGTCGTCTCCTACTGTATTGATACCTTGGTTCTCAAAACTGAGGGAAATACTTATGCTACTTTGCTGCACCACCCTTTCCTCTTCAAGGGAAAACCAACGCAAGCTCAAGAGGTACTAAGAAGGATTTTTGGCGCCGTTGTCGGGGAGATCTTCGTCAAGTCAAGCCATACCAAGTACCCATCATAAACTCTTCTCCTTTGCATTACATTATTCGCCATTCGCCTCTCATTTTCCTCTCCCCCACTTCTAAAATGATTTTTGAAAACTTTTGCCTTTTCTTTGCCCCTCTTCCGTTCGTCTCGTTTCGCTTGCTTTTTGTGTGCTTTTGTGTGGGTGTGCCTGTTTGCTTTGATGGCTTTGCAAAAGAGCGTTGATCCTCACTTTAGGAGGTTGGAAGAAATTAAAAACAATGTTAGAAGCTTTATGTCTTTGCAATTTGAGCATAATAATTTCTTCAAAAACGAGCTTAAAGAACAAAAAAGTTTTATGGAATACATGAATAAAGAGCTCAATGATATGTCTAAGGAATTTTATGGTTTGAAATCTCAGTCTACTCATCTTGAAAAATTAGTAGGCCAAATTTCTAATAAACAAGCCACTTTAGTTAATAAGATGGCCGCTAAACCAGAAGACCTTCATTATAATAATGATGAAGATCTAAAAGTGATTGATGTGAATCCTATTGAATCTTTGTTTTCCAATATGAATCTTCATAAAGATGGGACTGGAGATGAGTCAACTTTAGTTAAAAGGCATCCCAATGATTTGGAGTTTTTAGATCTAGATGCAAAAATTGATAAAAGTGGGATTGAAGAGGTCAAAACTTTAAGTAGCAATGAACCCACTATTTTGGATTTGAAGGAATTTAATTATGATAATTGTTCTTTAATAGATTGTATTTCCTTGTTGCAATCCATCTTAAATTCTCCTCATGCTTATAATCAAAACAAAGCTTTTACTAAACATATCGTTGATGCTTTGATGCAATCTTTTGAAGAAAAGCTTGAACTAGAAGTTTCTATCCCTAGAAAACTTTATGATGACTAGGAACCTACTATTAAGATTAAGATTAAAGATTATGAATGTTATGCTTTGTGTGATTTGGGTGCTAGTGTTTCCATGATTCCAAAAAATTTGTGTGATGTGCTAGGTTTCCGTGAATTTGAAGATTGTTCTTTAAATTTGCATCTTGCGGATTCCACCATTAAGAAACCTATGGGAAGGATTAATGATGTTCTTATTGTTTCAAATCGTAATTATGTGCCCGTAGATTTCATTGTTCTCGATATAGATTGCAATCCTACATGTCCTATTATTCTTGGTAGACCTTTCCTTAGAACGATTAGTGCAATTATTTATATGAAAGAAGGAAACATTAGATTCCAATTTCCGTTAAGGAATGGCATGGAACACTTTCCTACGAAGAAAATTAAATTGCCTTATGAATCTATTATGAGAGCCACTTATGGATTACATACCAAAGATGGCAACACCTAGATCTATTCGTGTTTTTATGCCTAGCTAGGGGCGTTAAACGATAGTGCTTGTTGGGAGGCAACCCAATTTTATTTTTTGTTATTTGATTTTTGATCCTGTTTAGTAATAAATAATTCATCTAGCCTCTGGTTAGATGTGGTTTTATGTTTTAATTAGTGTTTTTGCCAAGTAGAACCTTTGGGAAGACTTGGGTGAAGTCTTTGCGATCTTGCTGTAAAAAACAGAAACTATTGCGCTCACGAGAATAGCTGTAATTTTTTTACTGAAGAGTGATTTTAGGTTGATTCTTTTGCAGAAGATTAATATAAAAATTCCTCACGTCAACCGATTTATTTCAGAATTTTTGGAGTTACAAAAGTATTCTAAAGTTACAGATTGCTACAGATTGTTCTGTTTTTGATAGATTCTGTTTTTCGCGTGTTGTTTGCTTATTTTGATGAATCTATGAGTAGTATCGGGGGGTACGAACCATAGAGAAGTTGGAATACAGTAGGTCTTACACCAATATAAATAAAGAATGAGTTCATTACAGTACCTTGAAGTGGTGATTTATTTTCTTATACTAATGGAGCTCATGAGATTTTCTGTTGAAGTTTTGTGTTGTGAAGTTTTCAAGTTTTGGGTAAGGATTTGATGGATTTTGGAATAATGAGTGGCAAGAGCCTAAGCTTCGGGATGCCCAAGGCACCCCAAGGTAAAATTCAAGGACATCCAAAAGCCTAAGCTTGGGGATGCCCCGGAAGGCATCCCCTCTTTCGTCTTCGTCCATCGGTAACTTTACTTGAGGATATATTTTTATTCACCACATGATATGTGTTTTTCTTGGAGCGTCTTGTATGATTTGAGTCTTTGCTTTTTAGTTTAACACAATCATCCTTGCTGTACACACCTTTTGGGAGAGACACGCATGAATCATGATTTATTAGAATACTCTATGTGCTTCACTTATATATTTTGAGCTAGACAATATTGCTCTAGTGCTTCACTTATATCTTTTAGAGCATGGCGGTGGTTTTATTTTATTGAAACTATTGATCTCTCGTGCTTCACTTATATTATTTTGAGAGTCTTTTAGAACAACATGGCAATTTTCTTTGGTTATAAAATTAGTCCTAATATGATGGGCATCCAAGTTGGGTATAATAAAAACTTTCATATAAAGTGCATTGAATACTATGAGAAGTTTGATTCTTTATGATTGTTTTGAGATATGAAGATGGTGATATTAGAGTCATGCTAGTAGAGTAGTTGTGAATTTGAGAGATACTTGTGTTAAAGTTTTTGATTCCCGTAGCATGCACGTATGGTGAACCGTTATGTGATGAAGTTGGAGCATGATTTATTTATTGATTGTCTTCCTTATGAGTGACGATCGGGGACGGGCGATGGTCTTTTCCTACCAATCTATTATGACACGCTCCATCATTATCATATTGCTTTTCATGATCATGTAGTTGACATCGTATTTGTGGCAAAGCCACCATTCATAATTTTTCATACATGTCACTCTTGAATAATTGCACATCCCGGTACACCATCGGAGGCATTCACATAGAATCATATTTTGTTCTAAGTGTCAAGTTGTAATTCTTGAGTTGTAAGTAAATAAAAGTGTGATCATCTTCATTATTAGAGCATTGTCCCAGTGAGGAAAGGATGATGGAGACTATGATTCCCCCACAAGTCGGGATGAGACTCCAGACGAAAAATAAAAAAAGAGGCCATAAAAAAAGAGAAAAGGCCCAAATAAAAAAATGAGTGAAAAAGAGAGAAGGGGCAATGCTACTATCCTTTTTCCACACTTGTGCTTCAAAGTAGCACCATGATCTTCATGATAGAGTGTCTCCTATCTCATCACTTTCATATACCAGTGGGAATTTTTCATTATAGAACTTGGCTTGTATGTTCCAATGATGGGCTTCCTAAAAAGTGCCCTAGGTCTTCGTGAGCAAGCAAGTTGGATGTGCACCCACTTAGTTTCTTTTTGAGTTTCATACACTTATAACTGTAGTGCATCCGTGGCATGGCAATCCCTAATCACTCACATTGATATCTATTGATGGGCATCTCCATAGCTTGTTGATACGCCTAGTTGATGTGAGACTATCTTCTCCTTTTTGTCTTCTCCACAACCACCATATTCTATTCCACCATAGTGCTATATCCATGGCTCACGCTCATGTATTAAGTGAAGATTGAAAAAGTTTGAGAACATCAAAAGTATGAAACAATTCTTGGCTTGTCATCGGGGTTGTGCATGATTGAATACTTTGTGTGATGAAGATAGAGCATAGCCAGACTATATGATTTTGTAGGGATAGCTTTCTTTGGCCATGTTATTTTGAGAAGACATGATTGCTTTGTTAGTATGATTGAAGTATTATTGTTTTTATGTCAATATTAAACTTTTGTCTTGAATCTTTGGGATCTGAACATTCATGCCACAATAAAAAAATACATTGATAAATACGTTAGGTAGCATTCCACATCAAAAATTTTGTTTTTATCATTTACCTACTCGAGGACGAGCAGGAATTAAGCTTGGGGATACTGGATACGTCTCCAACGTATCTATAATTTTTTATTATTCCATGCTATTATATTATCTGTTTTGGATGTTTAATGGGCTTTAATATGTTCTTTTATATTATTTTCGGGACTAACCTATTAAACGAGGGCCCAGTGCCAGTTTCTGTTTTGTTTCCTATTTTAGAGTTTTGCAGAAAAGGAATACCAAACAGAGTCCAAACGGAATGAAACCTTCACGATGATCTTTCTTGGACCGAAGGCAAACCAAAAGACTTGGAGATGAAGTCGGGGACGTAACGAGGAGGCCACAAGGCAGGAGGGTGCGCCCAGGGGGGTAGGTGCGCCCCCACCCTCGTGGGCCCCTCGTAGCTCCACCGACCTAGTTCTTTTGCCTATATATACTCTTATACCCTAAAGGGGGAGCCATGAAACCACTTTTCCACTGCCGCAACCTTATGTACCCGTGAGATCCCATCTTGGGGCCTTTTCCGAAGATCTGCCAGAGGGGGATTCGATCACGGAGGGCTTCTACATCAACACCATTACCTCTCCAATGAAGCATGAGTAGTTTACCACAGACTCAACCCGGCAATCCGACCCATGGTGTCGGGGGGATGAAGCCCGGGCAGGCAACGGAACCCGGACCCTTTTCAAAAATGGTGGGGCCCGCATCGCCCATCAAAACCGGCACGCGCCTGGCCGGGTCGCTCGACCCGGCAAGGCCCGCAGCCCGGCAAGGCACGCGGGTCCCGCACCTAGGGGAACCTAGCAAACCACAAGCCCTCGAGCGGGACCCAGCCCGACATCCCGGACACCGACAATACGGACCCACCGACTCGCCATATTACCATTGTAACCCTGGGTGGATTGTCCTATAAAACCCCCCAGGAACGCACGCCTACGGTTAGATGATATGGAATGTAAGGCAACGAAAGACACACAAGGCTGCCTGTCAGAAGCAAAGAGAACAAGCAAGCATAGGACTAGCCACAAAGCCACAACACCGGAGAGAAGGAGCGGCCTAAGCCTTGGCCAGCTTCCTTCCTCCTCATACAGCTCTAGGAGCAACATTGTACTGTCGATCATCCAACTACACTCGAAAGGACTAGGGGTATTATCTCTCCGGAGAGCCCCGAACCTAGGTATGTCCGGCGTCCCGCGCCTGCTCATGCCAACCTCGCCTCTGGAGCCCACCAGCGCCCTCGAGCCTCCTCCTCTCTTTAGCCATCCCTTGGCATCTGCCGTGCGCCCACCACGACAGTTGGCACCCACCGTGGGGCAGCTCGAGGAGCTGGCCAGGAGCATGCTTCAGATGGGGCACTTCTCCTACACCGACGAGTTCGTCGCATTGGCGGACGATGTCATCGGCGCGCTTGCCGCCTCCTTCGCCGTGCTGCGCATCTCTGATATGTTCACGGCCGACGAGTACCCCAGCGAGGTGCTCAGCTACTCCGACTCTCCGCTCTCCCTCGGAGATGGCATTGCTGCCGGGGCGATGGACGTCCATGAGGACGTTTACGTCACCGGCGACAGCGCCTCCTCCTCGTCGAGCAAGACGAGGAAGGTCGCGGAAGCCAGGACCGCCGCGGAATGGACGAGCCGTCCGATCCGCTGCGCGCCATGATGCAGAGCCTCCGCATCCCCATCGGCACCGACGTCGATGCCGAGGCCTGATCTCAGCTCAAAGAAAGGCGCCAGCAGATGCTGGACCTTTCCGAGACGCTCGCCGCCACCAAGCGTCGCCTGGAGGCCGCTCAGATGGAGCACAACGCCTATCACGGACTCACGCCCACCGCAACCGATCCAAGACGGGTCGCTGATGTACACACCCAGGAAGGAGCGATCGGTCGGGCCCTCGGCGCCGACCGAACCGTCTACGAGACCCTTGTGAAGAACATGCGTGCTGTGGAGGCAGCCGCGGTCGGCCTCGACCAGCTCACGGGTGAGGAGCTAAAAGAGCGCATTGGGCGGATGCGCGAGGTCCTCCATGCCGCCAACACCCAACAGGATCGCCTCCACCAGCTCGCCAAGCCGGCGGGGTCCGGCTCCGCCCGCCTTGGCGGACCCGGCGAACTTCTGCACACGGCTTCCTCGCCGCCCGGCGAGGCGCACTCCGGCCAAGCCCGGACTCGGTGCAACCCGGCCGCCACCGCCGCTGATGTCCTGGGCAACGAGCCCGCAACGGAGACTCAACGCGGACCCGGCCAGCCTGGTCGGCGTCCGGCTCCAACCGACCCGGCCCCTCGGGGCCTGGCCGCCAGTCGACTCGGCCCGCGCGCCATCAACGACACCGACGCTCGCCACCACCTCGATCAGCTCGCTCGCTCCCTAGAGGTGGAGGAGAGCGGTGCTATCGGGCCGGCCTGCTTCGGCCGACGCATCCGGGAGGAGCCCTTCCCCAAAGGGTTCATGCTTCCCCGTGACACCACCAAGTACAACGGGACCGTGAAGCCAGAATACTGGCTCACCGACTACACCACGGCCATTGGCATCACCGGTGCCAATCGTCGTCTCGCCATGCGCTACCCACCGCTCATGCTCCAGGGGTCGGCCCGCACGTGGTTGAATAGTCTGCCGATGGGCAGCATCAACGCATGGGTCGACTTCGAGGAGGCCTTTGTCCGCAACTTCACGGGGACCTACAAGCGACCCGGTCGCCCTAGCCAGCTCGCCATGTGCGTGCAGGGGCCGACGGAGACGGGTCGCGAGTACCTCGCACGCTGGACCGAGCTCCGAAACAGCTGCGAGGGCGTCCATGAAGTCCAGGCGATCTAGTACTTCGTCAACGGGTGCCGAGACGGCACCCTCCTCAAGCACAAGCTCTTGCGCTCCAAGCCGGCCACCATGGCCGCGCTCATGGTGATGGCGGACAAGTACGCCAACGCCAACTCCACCATGAAGATCCAGGTGGCGCTGGATGAAGCCGTCAAGGCGAAGCCGGTCCCTCCACTGAAGCTGGCTAGCGAAAGCAGCCGGCAGCAGCATCACCAGAACAACAAGCGCAAGGCTGAGCAGCCGGCGCAGCGTCACGACAAACGGCTCGTCGCGGCCGCCGAGCCCGCGGCGGACCCGGCGCCAAGCACCGGCAAGATGGCGTGGCAACCCGCCATGAGTTTCAAAGAGATGCTCGACGCCCCATACAAGCACCATAACAGCGTGAGACCCTCCACGCACACGCTTCGGTAGTGCGCCATCACCAAGCGCATCATGAGGGGAGACGTCCCGCCTCCTCCGTCTCCGGCTCCAGCTCCAGGCGCGGGGCAGCCGCCTCCACCTCCGCCTCCCGTTGGCGGCACGATCTGGAACGACGCCTACCCGGACCAGAACAAGGCCTACATCGTCTTCAGCAGCCTCGGCGATGACAAGCGCAACGAGCGCCTTCTTCGGCAGGAGGTGAACACCGTCGTCCCTGCCAAGGCAGAGTTCATGCATTGGTCGGATCAGCCGATCACCTGGACCCGGGAATTTCACCCGGCGGTCATGCCGAGTCCAGGTGGATACGCCCTCATCCTCAACCCACCATCGTCGTGCGGCGCACATGCAAGTTCTCCCGAGTCCTCATCGACAGTGGCAGTAGCATCAACATCCTCTACCGTGACACGATGACCAAGGTCGGCATCAAGGCCGAGGACCTGGAGCCAACCCGGACGATCTTCCACGGCATCCTGCCCGGCCTCTCCTGCTCTCCCATTGGCCGGGTCCGGCTCGATGTCCTGTTCGGCGACAACATCCACTTCCGACGCGAGCCAATCTGGTTTGAGGTGGTGGACCTGTCTAGCGCGTATCACGCGCTACTGGGCTAGCCCGCGCTCGCCAAGTTCATGGCGGTTCCCCACTACGCGTACCTGAAGATGAAGATGCCGGGTCTCAAGGGCCTGAGCACGATCACCGGCGATTACCGCAAGTGGCTGGAGTGCGCCCGAGACGGAGCCAAGTTGGCTGAGTCGCTGGTCATTGCCGAGGAGCGACGCCAGCTCGACCGGATCGTCGCCCTGGCAGGCAAGGCCTCCACCGCGTCGATCCCGACCACGGACCCGACCGACGAGGCTGCCTTCAAGCCCTCCAAGGAGACCAAGAAAGTGAAGCTCAACCCAAAAGACCCCAGCTGCAACAAGTACGTTGTCGTAGGCGCCCGCCTCGACAGCAAATAGGAAGGCGTCTCCCTCGAGCACCTGCGCAAGCCGTCCGTCAAGCCATCGCCAGAGTCCAAGTCCATTCACGTTCGAGATGATCCGGCCGCACCTCAAGCCGGCCCAAGGACTGCTGAACCCGGCCCTGGGGCTGCTCAGCTCAACCCGGCCACCGTCAGCCTGGACCCGACCGTCGCCAACTCCGACCCGGGGGCTGCCGACTTGGAACCCACCCTGGTGGTCGTCTTCGCCGTGGTGACAGCTCCATCCTGGGCCCTCCCAATATCAGAATTCCTGGAGAACGGGGTTCTCCCCATGGACGAGACCGAAGCTCGGCAAGTGCAGTGCCGGGCGTCCGCCTACAACATCATCAACAACGAGCTCGTCAAGTGTAGCCCCACCGGCGTGTTCCAGCGCTGCGTCGAGCAGGATCGGGGCATCGACATCCTCCTCGACATCCACCAGGGCGAGTGCAGGCACCACGCCGCATCACGATCCCTGGTGGCCAAGGCATTCCGCCATGGTTTCTACAGGCCCACGGCCCTCGAGGACGCCAAGTCGCTCGTCCTCAAGTGTGAGGGATGCCAGCGCTTCAGCAAACGCAGCCACCAGCCGGCGTCAGCACTCTGCACCATACTGATCGCCTGGCCTTTTGCGGTCTGGGGACTCGATATGGTGGGACCCTTCAAAACCGCTCGAGGCGGCATGACGCACCTGCTGGTGGCAGTGGACAAATTCACCAAGTGGATCGAGGCAAGAGCAATCAAGAAACTGGACGGACCAACAGCCGTCTGGTTCATCAAGGACATAGCGGTGCGCTATGGCATGCCGAACAGCATCATCACCGACAACGGCACCAACTTCGCCAAGGGCGCGCTCGAGCAATACTGCTCCGTCTCCGGCATCCGCCTCGACCTGGCCTCCGTTGCGCATCCGCAGTCCAATGGGCAGGTCAGGTGGGCCAACGGACTCATCCTGTCCGGCATCAAGCCGCGACTCGTCGAGCCACTCATCTGCTCACTCGGCAGCTGGCTCGACGAGCTGCCGGCCGTTCTCTAGAGTCTCCACACCATGCCAAATTGGTCGACCGGGTTCACCCCGTTCTTCCTCATCTACGGAGCCGAAGCCATCATCCCGACCGACGTCAAGTTCGACTCACCGCGCGTCGTGATGTACACTGAAGCCGAAGCCAGAGAATCCCGCGAAGATGGCGTCAACCTGCTCGAAGAAGCACGTCTCCTGGCGCTCAACCGCTCGGCCATCTACCAGCAGGGTTTGAGGCACTACCACATCAAGAAGATCAAGCCCCTAGTGTTCCGCGAGGGCGACCTCGTCCTCCGCCTCGTCCAAGAGCAGGCAGGCCAGCACAAGTTGTCCCCTCCATGGGAGGGCCCGTTCATCGTGAGCAGGGCCTTGCACGATCGCAACGCCTACTACCTCATCGATGCACGCAAGTCAAAGAAGTGCAAGTAGGACACCGCCGGTGAAGAAACGACACGGCCTTGGAACGCGGAACTCCTCCGCCCGTTTTACAGTTAGCCGCACGAGTGTATGTATCGTCGCCTTTTGTAAACACATGAAACTATGGGGTCCCTGAACGAGACTCGGGGGCTACCTTTTGCCGACCAATTTATTCCTCCTTATTTTTTCTCCATCACTATACCACTGAACCCGGCCACTGGTCCGACTCGCTCGACCCTGGGGCTCGGGGGCTGGCCGGCTCAATAGCCACCCCGCCGCCTTACTTGGTGATTTCTGATCAAAGTTAGGATGCCGTGGTCCGTCATTTCGCCCTAAAGCCACAAATCCAGCTTTTGCTGTCGGCTGGCAAGCACAACGGGCCAAAGCTCCATTACGCTTCATACACTAAGTCAAAGGCCGCCGGGTCGATTAACCCGGCCCGCCATTCACCAAATGAACAGTCGCACGACCGACTGCTCGCCAACCGGCTTCGCCCGATTGCCGCCAGCCGGCCCAGTGGGTGTTTCGCTCGTGCTCAACGTTTCCAAAGAACCAAGTCATGCGCGCACCTTTCAAAGAATCGAACTCCTTGTCACGGACCGGAGCCTTGGCATCTGACTTGCAGGGGGAGGTTTGAGAAAGGAAAAAACGCATGAAATCGGTCCGAAAAATGAAAGGCAAAAAGCAGAGACACTCACGACATTTACACAAAGATATTTAAACAAAAGGCCCACGGCCGGAGTTCATTACACCCTAAAAAACCCCAGTGGGTGGGTGGACCTGCTACTTAACAGATTCTGCATAAAGTGTCTCAGGCATATCCAGTGCCGCGTCGCGACGTCGACGGCTCTCCCCTGGCGGCCTCCGGGTCCGGCGAGACACCGGCGTCATCCTCAGCGTCCCGCGAGACACCGGTGTCCTCCTCAGCGTCCGTGTCGCCGTAGATGCCAGTCTCCTCCGAGCTCCCCTCCGGATCATGAAGAAGCAAGCCGTAGTGGTCGCCATCCACTGCCCTGCCATCTTCCGTCCGCTCCGGATGGAACTCATCATGGAAGGCGAACTCGGTGATGTAGGTGGCCCGGGAGGTGATCCGTCCGGCCTGCTCCTGCAGCAACTGCTTCGAGCCAGCCCGCTGGCCCATCAGCGCATCCAGCTGAAGATCCGGATGCCAAGACAGCGCAAACCAGAGCGCCATCTCGGCACCAGCATGAGCGGCGGAGATGCGCCACTCGCCAAGACGGTCCGGACCCGTCTCCAGCCAGCGCGCCAGGCGCGTGAAGCTGCTCGGCACGACGGCGCCCGGCCAAAGGGCCGTCGTCATCGCGGTGCCGACCCAGTACATCTGCTCCATCTGCGTCCCCAGGACCCGCAGGCGGGCCTCAGCAGCGGTGATGATCTCCGGGAAGGTCTAGGCCGTCCACGGATCCATCCCAGACCCAACAACGCCGATTGGGTCGCGCTAATAGCGGACGGATTCCTCCGCTAGCCGCTGCGTCTCCAGGAAGGCCCCTGCCGCAAAGAAAGAAGAAAGTTAGAAGAACAACAAGGAAGAAAAGCCAGGTCCCGACCCGGCAAGCTACAAGAAGCAGCACTTACTGGAAAAGGACTCTTCCAGGTGCTGCGCCTCAAGCAACGTACCACGCTGCTCCCATTCCATGGCACGGCCGTGCTCCTCGAGCGCCTTCTCCAGAGTGGCCGCCTTAACAAGGGCCGCCTTTAGCTCGGCGTCCTTGTCTTCAGCCGCCTTCTCGGCTGCCTCGCAGCAGCGGGCTTCGTCCTCACGGGCCCCCTCGGCCGTGATGACCTGCCCCCGCAGGGGTTCCACCTCGGCCTGGAGCCGGTCCTTGTCGTCGGCCAGCTGGTCCGCCTCCACCAGGGCTTGCTGCGCCTCCGCGACCTTGGCAGCTTCCGCCTTGAGAAGCTCCATCTCGGCCTCGAGGTGGCTCTTGTGACCCGCCAGCTGCTCATGCAGCCGGTTGGCCTCGTCAAGAGACCGCAGGGCCACGACCGCCTCCACCCTTGCCTGCGCCGCCTCGACGCCAAGCCGTCCGGTGTCGGCTACAAGCCGGTCGTAATGATGACCAACCCGGAGCAGCCGAGTCCGCCAGGACAGCACCTCGGCTATGAAAAAGAAGGAATCAGCAGAAGAAAAGAGCAAGCCATAAGATTTGGCCCAATTGTTACACAATTGGCCCGAATCTCGGGGGCTACACCCAGTGGGTACGCTAGCGTGCCCCCACTAAAAAAGGGCACAAGAGTTCCTGCGGCGACGCGGAGCTCCTCCTCCTTGGCGGCAAGCTGCTCCATGAGCTCCCGATGCTTTCCCAGGAGACGGTTGAAGGCGGCAACCCGGAAGGCGTCAAGATGCTGAAGAAATCAGAAGTCAAAAACAAGGCCAACGCTCCTAAAGATTCGACCCAACTACTACGTAGTTGGCCCAGATCTCGGTGGCTACACCCAGTGGGTGCGCTGGCGCGCCCCCACAAAGAAGAAATTACGAGGAAGCAAAAAGACTTACCAGCATGGCGCGCTCCAGGTCGCGCATCCGCTCCACCTCGGCTTTGGCGAAGGCCTCAAGCTGCTCCGTCCGACCTCGTAGGCGGTGGCTGACAGCGTCCAGTGCCGCCTCCTCCTGGGTCTGGGGCCCGAAGACAGTGGTGCCCCCGCTCAGCACCGGCTGCGGCTCGGCGCCCCCCTGTCGGGGCAGCAAGGCGTGCCCCCTGCTGGCCGCTTGCAACACGGCTAGCACCTCCTCCGCGCCCCTCCCGGCACCGACGGCAGCCCGGACGTCGGGACGCCCTGCGTCACCACCACTGGCCCGGCTTCCGGGGTGGCCTTCGGCACCGCTGCCCGCGGTACCTCCTCCGTAGCCGGCGGCACCTCCGATGCCGCCGCCCGAAGTGCCTCTTCCGAGACGACGCCGCTCTCACCACCATCAGCCCCCGCACGCTCGACCATGTCGGCCTGCGGTGGGGTATCACTCCCCACCTCCACAACCTCCTGGTCGAGGATCACCACCTCAGCCCGGCCTCCACGGCCGCGCTCCCTCACCGACGACGGCTCAAAGACCGTCGCCGCCACCATCGTACCCTCCGGCATCTCACGCCAGGCCGGCTCCATGCTGGATCGTGCCCATGCCACCGCCGCGTCGGTCCAAGCCTAGACTGCCGCCGCCTCCAGCTCCGCCTTGGCCCAGTTCCTGTCCCGCCAAGCCAAGGCCTCGTCGTCGTTCGGGTCCAGGCCGAGGTCCGAGTCGGCCCGGCTCTCCACCTTGCCCTGTTCGGCGAGATCGGACTGGCTCCTACGGAACGCGGCCCCTTCGGCGGCCGCGGCCTCCGCCGCCACCCTCGCCAGCGCGATTGGCGACCTGAAGAAGAAGGCAGAATGGGCAAAAAAGAAGCAAGACTAGCTCGAAAAACCCAGGTGCAAACAAGAAATGAAGCTTACCCTGTCAAGACCGGGATCGGGGCTGGCCTCCAGTGCCCGCTGCCGCGCTTCTTCTTGGTCGGCCTCCCGGCCACCACCGGGTCCGCCGTGCGCTTGGCGGCCCAGGGACGCGGCGCGACGCTGTCTTTTCCATGCGGGCGGCTCGGTGCCGCCCCGTGTGAGGACCCGGCTCCGCCCGCATCGCCGCCTCCCCCGCCCAACGCCACTACACCAACAACCGGCGTCAGCATCGCCCGTGGTGCGACACGATAAACAAATTCAAATGAAGAAAGAAAGATGCAAGACTTACCCGCGCGACGCCCAGCGCCGGCGTTGGACTCAGCCACCTCCTCCTTGCCAGGTGCCGCGGGCTCCTCTGGTGCCACCGGCGCCACCTGCGACGGAGCCCAGGCGTAAGGATGCCGAATCGTGTTCAGTAGAATCTCCCGCGTCGCGTCAGGACGGATAAGAAGATGCGCGGCAGCAAAGTAAGAAGACCATACACTAACCTGCGGCACCGGGTTCGACTGGCTGTACGGCGCCTTGCCGAACCGCAAGTCCTCTTCAAGGTTGTCCTTGGAGATGTCGTTCACACCGCGCGCGACCTGCTCCATGGATAGCGGCATCGACCCCATGTAGTTGGGATCCTGCAGGCCAATCATTTCGCCGATGAGGCAGGAGCGCCTCTGAAGCGGAAGGACCCGGCGAGTGATGAACGTGGCAAGGAGGTCGGTGCCGGTGAGCCCCTCCTGCGTCCTCATCATCGTCACCCGCTCGCAGAGATTGACGATCTCCTGCGACGGGCGCCGGAGCGAGTAGCCCCAGTTTGTCTTCGGCCGCGGCGGCGCGATGGCGAAGGGCGGAAGGTTGATATGGTCCGCTCCCTGGTTTTGGACGTAGAAGAAAGAGTTCTGCCACTTCTTGGCAGAATCCTCCAGCGAAATCTGGGGGAAATCCGCCCCCGACCTCTTTGAGATGGTGGTGGCGCCGCGGTCAGCAAACTCCCCGGCCGACGGACCCCGCTGCTTCAAGGAGAAGAAGTGCGCCCAGAGGTTGATCGTGGGCTCGACCCCCAGGTACCCCTCACAGAGCGTGACGAAGCCGGAAAGCTGGACGATGGCGCCGGCGCCAAGATGGTGTGGCTGGAGCCCGAAGAACTCCAAGAACGCGCGGAAGAAGGTGCTCGCCAGCAGCCCAAATCCGTGCTCGAAGTGCGTGAGGAAGACCATGCACTCCTGCTCCTTAGGCCGAGGCCTCTGCTCCCCGCGCGACAGGCGAATGCCAACATCCGTCTCCCACGGCAGGCGCCACGATGCCCGGAGCCAGGTGATGTCCTCGGCGGTGACGTTCGAGCCCATCCAAGAGCCCGACGGCAGCGACATGATGAGTAGAAGAGGAAGACGAAGATGGACGACGAAGGAAGCTCTGCTTGGAATAGTGGGCGCTGCAGTGTGTCAGTTGCAAAGGGCGCGAGTGAGAATAATGTCCACCGCCCCCTGCACCCCTCCAATTTATAGCCACCGATTCAAACGTGGGGGAGTGGGATCGTCTGCACACACCCGTTCCACTACCCTGCAATAAGTGCGCATGTACACGCGCAGTAACTGCTCAGGGAAGTGCAACCGGCCCCCATACGCCGCAATAAATCCACGCGCGTGGGCCAAGAGCGCGCGGCGATGGGCCCCAGCCCCTCACCCAGTCCCGTCATGCGCGTGGCCTATCAGGCCCCTCCGGCTTCGCCCGCCATGTGGCGCTCACGCAGAGCCCGAGGGATTGCCCCAAGATTCAGCGGACTCCTCGGTTCCCGCCACGACCGGGATGCCGCGATCCGGTTTCCGAGAAAACCGGCACACAGTGGGTGTTGCCAGACCCGGAGCTCGTAGAATCCGCCTTGCTCAAGGGGGAAACTGCGAAGGCCCACTCATCCAAGGACGGCAGACCTTCACTGCTTCGGGGACTACTGTCGAGGGGATGAACCCCGGGCAGGCAACAGAATGTGGATCCTCTTCAAAAACGGTGGGGCCCGCATCGTCCCTCAAAACCGGCACGCGCCTGGCCGAGTCGCTCGACCCGGCAAGGCCCGCAGCCCGGCCAATCCCTCTGGCCCGGCAAGGTACGTCGACCCAGACTCAGCGACTGGCACAAGGCAGCCGAAGCCGGCACGACCAAGGCTTCCCCAACAAGCCAACCCCACCTGTGGCGTGCAGCTGCAATCTAGCCACGGGTCAAGCTCCCGTCCCATCCAGGCCATACGATGGGACGAGACGACAGTCACCGATGACCAAGACAACAGTGTTTTCACCCATGCCTATGGTCAGCCGGAGCGTGGCAACAGTGCCCCTTACCTACCCGCTGACCAGGGCTGGCGTGGTAACAGTGCTTCCGCCCTCACCGCTGACGACAGCAAGCGGCAGCCTGACGGAAAGCACTGTCCACGACTCGACTCGGCCACGCCCTGACGATCGACAAGACGGCGCACAGTTCCCCTAGGCACGCGGGGCCTGCACCTAGGGGAACCCGGCGAACCACAAGCCCTCGAGCGGGACCCAACCCGGCATCCCGGACACCGACAATACAGACCCACCGACTCGGCATATTACCATTGTAACCCTGGGTGGGTTGACCTATAAAACCCCCTAGGAACCCACGCCTACTGGCAGATAATATGGAATGTAAGGCAACGAAAGACACACAAGGCTGCCTGTGAGAAGCAAAGAGAACAAGCAAGCATAGGACTAGCCACCAAGCCACAACACCGAAGAGAAGGAGCGGCCTAAGCCTTGGCCAGCTTCCTTCCTCCTCATACAGCTCCAGGAGCAACATTGTACTGTCGATCATCCAACTACACTCGGCAGGACTAGGGGTATCATCTCTCCGGAGAGCCCCAAACCTGGGTATGTCCGGCGTCCCGCGCCCGCTCATGCCAACCTCGCCTCTGGAGCCCACCAGCGCCCTCGAGCCTCCTCCTCTCTTTAGCCATCCCTTGGCATCTGCCGTGCACCTACCACGACACATGGCGTCGTGCGCCCATGGGCACCCGACCCGAATGGGTAGGGTATGGGTTGTCGACTTCACCCATGGGTCTTACCCATGGGTAACCTGATTAGTCGTGGGTAGGGTATGGGTTTAGGTGTATACCCGTGGGTTACCCGATGGGTCACCCAATTAATATAAATAACTAATAAACTATTTATGCCCTATTATATTTTATTTGTTAATCTAAATACACTGATATATGACATATCAGGTCATCACCAGCATCCCTACAGTAGTAACAAACACGACCATCACCAGGCCTATTCTCACATCTGGTATGTTTCCCACATGTTAGGTATGGCCCATTTTTAAGTTCAACAAGTGGCCCATGCAAAATAGCTAGCAGTAGGCTGCACTGCAGAGCATTGCACATGTCCAGTAGGCCCATATAAGATGAATCCTATGTAGCGTAAACACATGACATGTCCAGCGAACAGAAGAGAGGTTGGACCTTTTAGTACTACCTCGCTTGTGCAAGTGCATAGGAGGGGCTCTCTGTCTATAAATTGGAGACTGCTGGTTCATGACGCCGCTTGGAGTGGGTGTTGTATGTTTAAATAAAATAAATATATTTAAATTATGTCAGACTCGACGGGTGCCCGATAGGGTCGGCTCACCCGATGGGTCCGGGCGTGGGTCGAAGTCCAGACCCATGGGCAGGTTCGTGGGTCTAGGACTAACCCGATTTCGTTATTTGGTATGAGTCTGGTATAGGTCCACCCGGGCAAACCCGACCCGACTGCTAGGTTGACCATAGACCTTTGGGTCATGTCAGCGTTCTGGATATGGGGGTATCTAGCCTTGCCTTCTTGCGGCCCACTGCATGGCTCCATCGACGGCCTAGTATGGCCCAACTTCAGCATCAACGACCCAAGAGCCTCGCGAGGGGCCAAGCCTCGCGAGGCGGACGACGCCAAGACCCCTTAGGGAATCAGCCTCCTCAGGCTGGCTCCCGAGGGGCGGAGAGTTCTATGCAAGGTTTACCTCACGAGGCTCAGCTAACGTGACCCATGACGACCAAGGCCAGGCGGGCACCAGGCGAGCGCCAGCGAGCCCAGAGTGCAGGTTTCCTCTTTGGTGCAAGGGAGGCAAGCCACAGGCGCAGAGTCCCGAGGAATCAGCCAAAGGTTTCCATTCTGGTGTAACAAGACCAAGATCGCTAGGACGGCAGGACCGAGGTCATCGCCGAGCCCACCGCAGTGTCACGACCAGAGGCTTTTTGCAGGCGAAGACTACTTTGTCAGGATAAGCTGTACTACTTGTCCCCTTTCAAATCCGGCCGTTGTGGGATCCCTTCCCGCCAACATATGGGAAGAGGACCAAGGCCACTATAAATAGGACTTAACCACAACCATAGGGGGCATCTAGTTCACATTCCCTCAGCTCCCTCGAGCTCAAGAACACCTCACCTCCTGAGGCCAGTTGATCCACTATACTAGTTCATCCTCAGCCCTCCGAGGCAATCCACCAAAACGCTGGAGTAGGGTATTACACTGCAAGGTGGCCCGAACCAGGATAAACTGTTGTGTCTCTTTGTCTCTTCGAGCTCGACGTGCTAGGCTTAGGGGGGTCGCGAGTAGGCAGCTAGGTAGGTTGAGATCTTCGCACGCACCCCAGAGTTCGAACCTCTCAAGGGTTTGCAGAACCTGTAATCTGACATTTGGCGCGCCAGGTAGGGGTGCGTCAGATCTTCTCTTCCATCGATTGATCCATTGTCACTCCGACAACTCCATGGCCGACGCCCCAAGGGCGCATGTCGTGCACTGGGTGGTTCGGGCCTCCACGACGGCGCCCGCCAACAAGGAGGATCACCACTCTGCCCTGCTCGTGGATCGCACCCCGCCAGGGGCGGCCGGCCGCGGGGGTCGTGGGGCGCAGCCTTCCCCACTGGCGCCGCGCCGCAACCGCGCCGCCGCATGATCTGCAAACTACACTGCAGTAACCACATCACACATGCGCAGGGAACAGGCGAACATGCGGACCGCGGTCATCGTGGTTCGAGAGCTCCTGAGATGCAGGCTGCTGGAGAGTGGCCGCGATGCCCTGCTGGAACGGGTCGCCGAGCTACTGGATGCGGCATGCAGGGGTGCAGCGCCGTTCTGCACCCTGCCCACGTCGCAGGCGGTGGCAGGGGTGCATGCCCGCCCCCAACACAACCGCACGCCCCCTCCCAGGGCCCCTGAAGAGCCTTTTGACGCCGACCAGCTTCAGGGAGAAGCCCGCACCCCTCCGAACGTGTCACCTCTATGGGGGACTGCTTCGGGCGTCGTCGCCAGGGGCCACGCTGGAGCGCCGGCCCCTGGACGGCAGGATCGGAGGATGACTGAAGGGGACGGGAACGTGAGGCAGCCGGGCGGTGTTTCTGGTGCGGCCAACCCGGAAGCCTACGTCCCCGTCACACTAGGAGAGGGCGCCAGCTGATCCCCCACGCCAGGCTGGGCGCTGGACATAGACGAAGCCGAACTCTCCTTTGAGCCGCCGCCGAGCCCAGCTAACGTCTCCAATGGCGACAACCTCTGGGTGCAGCTAACTCCACAGGGGCACGCTTACGCTGACCATGGATCGTAGGTGAACCAGGGCACAACTACTGCCAGGACTCTCGGGATGGCAGATCCCACGCAGGAGTGCGCAGGACATTGGCAGCAGTGCGGGGGAAGCCCAGCGGCAGGGCCTTCCTCGTGCTGCACGGTGTAGGGCCGTGCCTAGAGGTAGGTTCCCCGTCGGGGAAGGCGCCGGCGAGCCCATCCCCCCGGCGGGGGACCTACGATTGCCGAGGACGCCGCCAGCCTCCCCCTTGCCCCTTGGTCTTGTCCTGATTTCCGGTCTCCCCACCGGTGGTCGGGGGCGGCGCACAGCGGGGTCCTCGTCGGGTGACATGAAGCAAGGCTTCGGCCTGTGAAGGTCTCCGCTCGTGACACTCTCAAGTAATAATGAGTGGGGCTGTACACACCCCTGAGTCTCCTGGGTGCCGCCCTGGGGCCTCACGGGGGCTTCCGCCCACGTCCTAGTGGAAGCACCATGCTCCGCGCTGGCCGTCGACACTGTCCCAATGACTAAGCCCAGCCAGTGGAAGCACTTAGCTCCACGCTGGTGAGAAGACTTGAAGACTAGCTAGGCGTCGGACGCGGCCATTTGCTTTTGCCTCCTTTTTGTACTTTTTCGTTGGCTTTTTGAAGCGGTTTGGTTCTCGTGCATTTATAAAAATGGGGGGAGTTTTCTCGTCGTGTGTTGCTCTCTTGCCTTCAGTTCTTGTGTTCTTTCTGGAGCCTGTGACTGTTGCCCTGCCCTCAAGCGCCTCGCGAGCGGGGGCTGGGTATGGTGCACTCGTTGGCGTCGATCGTCCCCCCCGGGGGCTCAAGGGTGCGGCCGCCACGCGCTCCCACCTCGGCATGGTCTGGCAGCGGGTTCCTCATGAGGCACTCTAGGACAGGCCAGCAGGCCCCTCGGGAGACACAAACCCCGCGAGCCCGCGGCAGGTTAACCTCAAAAGAAGTAATGTCGCTGCAACACCAGGGTACACCCAAAGCCCACGGAACCAGTCATAACAACTGCCTCGCCTGGGAGTCAACAGCCCTGCTGAGATGCTCTCCGGGTGCCATTTCACAAGCATTTCACAATCTCATACATCATAAGGGGCACCCCCTTTTCAAAATGCTCTCACAAGAATGCGTTCAAGTTTTTATCACATAGGTCAAAGCAAAAAGAAACACGGGCCTAGCTGGGCGCTTCTTCTTCATCACCTCTATTTATACTGCTTGCGTCGAGGCTTCCATCCTCCTCGTCCTCACCACCCACGCCAGCTTCTTCTGCCGCGATCACGACCGTGTCGTCCTCCGGAGCAAATTCTGCCACCAAGGCATCCACATGGTCATCCACCCATGCGGCCAGGTTGTCCTGAATAACCAGGGGCACGGGGCATAACACAACATCAAAGTCGAAGTGAGGATCATGATTGAGGAGGTGGCTGAAGACGCATGAGAATGCGCGCCCAAGGAGACCCCAGCTCTTCTCCGCTACAAGCTCGTGAGCCCTCGCGGCCTGATTCTCCTAGCGGGTCACGATGCCGGTGAAGAAGTTGAGGTGGCTGGCGTAATCATTCTCATGCGGATGAGGAGCACTTGTCACATCCCTAGTTCAGGCCTTGCTTGTTTTTGCTTTAGCATCCATGCATCATGTTTAAATTTTATGAAACTTGAAATGGGGGCTGATAAACCCTAGCAGCTAATGAATTCAACTAGGGTCAAAATAAAATCTTTTTCAATAAACCCAAAATCCCCTCTGGAAATGTTCATGATTTTTGGTAAAGGTGAAAACCTCTGCCAAAAATGATGCACATATTTTTAGGCCATTCTGGATTTTTGAATTAAATCATTACTTATTTGCATTTGGGAATTTAAATACTATAAAATATTTTAAATGCTCAAATAATCCCAAACTGAAATGTTTACTGTAGGATATATTTCTAACAGAGGTCATGAGCAGTTGCATGATTTTTGGGATTGATTTAGTATTTTTAATAAAGCCACAAAGCTGCAGAAAAATAGAAAATAGAAATAAAAGGAGAGAGAGAGGTTCCTGTGCAGCTCACCTGGCAGCCCAGCCAGCCCACCTGGCAGCCCACTGGCCGGCCCAGCACTGTGCTGGCCCATGCCAGCCACCTGCTTCCTCTCGCCAGGCAGGCAGAGAGGAGTGCGCCGGCGCGCACGCGGGCGCCACGCCACCAGGCTGCCTCCCTGCGTCGCCTGGCCACCGCGACGCCTCACGTCTTCTCCTCGGTGCCGCCCCGAGCCCCTGGACCCCCTCGCTCTCTCCCACTCCCTCGTTCCCCTCCTCTGTCTCGTTCTCTCACGCACACCCGAACGCGTCGTCGCCGCCGTTCGTCACCACCGCGGCCACCGGCCAGCGCTAGACCCATGGACCAGCCCCCGAGCTCCGCTGTGCCACCCTCGTCCTCTCCATCAGCTCACATGGCCGGAAGAGCTCCAACGCGCCGTCCCCGACCACTTCTTCATCGTCGGCCGCCGTGGATCTCCATCGCCGACTCGCCGCCGTCCGAGCTTCCCCGAGCACGCCGAGTCCACCACTGCACTCCACGTGAGCTCCTGATCATCCTCCCCCTCTCCGTTCTCTCTCTAGCATGCCGTAGCCGCCGCGCCTCTCTCACCCGACAGCACGCCGCCGCACGAGCTCGTCGCCGACGAGGCTCCGGTGGACATTTGGTTCCGTGCGTGCCTCCGTTGGGTTCGTGAGCTCTCATAGAACGCGTAGGTGCTAACCGTAGATCCTCCCGTGCTCGGCATCGTCGTTTTCATCGGCGCCCGAACTCCGGCCGCCGCGGAAGTGCTCGCCACCGTTAACTCCGGCCACCCCAGCACCAAACACCGCCACCGTTGGATGCGCTACATCACCAGCTACTCGTAGCGCCCACCCGCGCATCAAACCGTGGCCGGAACAGCGTTTCCGACGCTCTCCGTCGTCTCGGCCTCGCCGGCGACTCGACGCCGGCAGGTTTGACCTGCTGACCATTGACTGGGTGGGCCCAGTTTGACCCCAGGGTCACTGACGCGTGGGCCATGCCCCTATTTAGTTTAGGTGTGAGTTTAATTAGCACTAATTACTAATTAACTTAGTTAATTAGTTGACTCACTGACGTGTGGGCCCCAGCCGTCAGGTTTGACCTGGGCTCGCGCCTTTGACCTGGTGACGTCACCCTAACGCAATGCTGACGCATTAATTCAATTATTGGAATTATTCTTATTCAGGAAATTCCAGAAAATATCCAAAACTTCTAAAATTCATAGAAAATCAACCGTAACTCCAAATGAAATAATTTATATATGAAAAATGATCAGAAAAATCCAATCTATCCATCTGTACCATTTTCATGCATGTTAGAACAACTTATAGCTGCTGTTTAGCACAAATCATATAATGGCATTTAAATATCCACATATGGAGTTTGAATTTGAATCTTGGATTCAAACCAACTTCATTTAATCTGGTTGCTAGTTGCATTAGCTCAAACCACAGCATATTGCCATGTCACATTCAGGCATCATATTGTTGCATTGCATTGATTGTGTTCTCCCTTGTTTGCCGGTATTTGTCCCCTCTCAGTAGACGATGTTCCGACGATGAGTTCGATGACACCGATGAAGAACTATATTATCTTCAGAAATGCCAGGCAAGCAAAACCCCCTTGTTCATTCCGATAAAATCCCACTCTCTCGCTCATGCTCTCTTTTACTGCCTTAGGACAACAACGATTCATCTGTTACTTGCTGCGGTAGCTGAACCCCTTCATCCTCTGCATGACCTGTCATTGCCACAGTAAATAGATGAAACCCACTAGCATGAGTAGGAGTTGTTTGAGCCCTGATGTGCCTACTCATTCATGCTTGTTTGTCATGCCTCCTACTGCTTAGAGTTGAGTCAGGTATGATTCATCAGGGATGAATTGGAATGTGGTGAACATGTCCTACTGTTGAGAGCTAAGTGTGTGAACACGATTTGGTAAAGGTAGCGGTGAGAGGCCATGTAGGAGTACATGGTGGGTTGTCTCATTGAAACCGTCCTCAGGAACTGAGTTCTGTGTTTGTGATCCATGAACAGCTACTACCACATATTGGGTTCCGGTAACTCCGCCCCTCTCGGCTTATTAATCAACTTGATCTCTGTCCAGGAGTCGCAACTAGTTTCTGGTGTTTGTAGGTAGTGTTAGTAGTCTACCAAGTGGCACCCGGTACAGGTGGGCTTGGGACAGACTAGGCACAGTGGGCCGGTGTACCAAGTGGCACCCGGATGGTGGGCTTGGGAACCCTGCACACATCGTTTGGGGCCGTGAGCGACACCCCGGCCGGATCTCCTTGTGGATGGAACCCGAATAGGCGATAAACCTGGATGAGAGACTTGTGTGGTTAGTCATGTCGTGGCCGACACCCTCGCTGGGCTTCCGCTTGAAGGTTGTCGAGTACATGTCGTGTAAACGGCGGTAAGTGGTGAGAGTGTGTGTGAAGAAGTACACCCCTGCAGGGTTAATATGATCTATTCGAATAGCCGTGTCCACGGTAAAGGACTTCTGGGTTGCCTATACAGTTCATAGACAAGTGAAAGTGGATACTCTAAAATACACAAGATAAGCGTGAGTGATATGGATGGCGTCCTCGTAGGGAGACGGGAGCCGATCCATAGTGGTGTATTGATATGGTGAATATGTGGACTCGTGTGCGCCACCTCAAAAGAGTTACTTGCAGTCGTACTTCAGGTTAGCCACCGAGTCAAAGCTGGCTTGCTGCAGTTAAACCCCACCACCCCCCTTGTTGATAATGATGCATATGTAGTTAGTTCTGATGTAAGTCTTGCTGGGTACATTTGTACTCACGTTGCTTAATTTATGTTTTTGCAGAGAGACTTCAGTCTCGCTAGTAGTTCCAAGTGGACTTCGACGTTTAGCTTGTTACCTCAGCTACGATCTTGTGCCCTCGGCAGGATCTGGTAGATAGAAAGGCTTCTCAGCCTTTTTCATTTGTAGATGTCTGTACTCAGACATGTTAAGCTTCCGATTGTGCTTTGACTTGTATGCTCTGAGTGTTGGGTCATGAGACCCATGTTTGTAATATCTCGCTCCTCGGAGCCTATTGAATAAATACTTGAGTTGTAGAGTCATGTTGTGATGCCATGTTATATTTGAACATAACGAGCATATTGTGTGTATGTTATTGAAATGCTTGGTATGTGTGGGGTCTGACTATCTAGTTGTTTATCCTTAGTAGCCTCTCTTACCGAGAAATGTCTGCTAGTGTTTCCACTGAGCCATGGTAGCTTGCTACTGCTCCGGAACACTTAGGCTGGCCGGCATGTGTCCTTCTTCGTTCCTGTGTCTGTCCCTTCGGGGAAATGTCACGCGGTGTCTACCGGAGTCCTGTTAGCCTGCTACAGCGCGGTTTACCGGAGTCCTGCTAGCTCAGTTGCTACAGCCCGGATTCACTCGCTGATGACCGACACGTTCGTTGTTGGGTCATGTATGCCTGTTCCTGTAAGTTAGTGCCACTTTGGGTTCACGACTAGCCATGTCAGCTCGGGTTCTTTGTCATATGGATGCTAGCGGCACTATCATATACGTGAGCCAAAATACGCAAACGGTCCCGGGCCAGGTAAGGTGGCACCTGTGGAAATACCGTGCGTGAGGCCGCAAAGTGATATGATGTGATACATGCTAGATCGGTGTGACTTACGATCGGGGTCCTGACAGCTTTGGTATCAGAGCCTGACTGCCTGTAGGATTACCAAGCCAAACTGGTCAAAGTTGAGTCTAGAAATTCTTTAATTATATAAGGGAATTGATTGTGGGATGGAATGTAAGGCTCTTTTTACTCCTTATACCTTATGCCTTCTGATCTGAGTCATCCTATCTTTCCTACGGGGTTATGGAACTAGGCTTTCTCTTTCTTCTATCAGGATCACGTGTTACTAATCCGTAGTCCTATAGGATTGATGGTTCTACGCTTGCGTTCAGTTCCTACTATCTTTTGTATGTTAGCTGTTGATCTCGAAACCTTGATATTGTGCTTCTGAGTGGCTATGCCACCATTTTTGTAGCATGTCTCCAATCTTTTGAGCATTTACAGTCATTATGCTGTCCGAGTCATCCCAGGTTTCTAAACAATCCGATGCATTTGCAAATTCCTTCTTCACGTTCCCAATGTCCTCTCTGGCCAGGTTAACCACACTAGGCGGTGAGTTGAGGTACTCTTTTGCCTCGACATTTATGTTGGAGTTATTATTATGACCCTAGGTGTCTCAGGGGATCATCTAGTAGTCTAGCCATGCTTTGTGTTCCCAGTGCGATGATTCTGGCCATCATTCTCGAAAGCATCCCATGATGCCATTGTTGGGGAACGTTGCAGAAAATTAAAATTTTTCCTACGGTTTCACCAAGATCCATCTATGAGTTCATCTAAGCAACGAGTCAAGGGAGAGAGTTTGCATCTACATACCACTTGTAGATCACGAGCGGAAGCTAGCCAAGGGGATGGTGATGATGGAGTCGTACTCGAACGTGATTCGGACCACCGATGTCCAAGTGCTGAACGGACAGCACCTCCGCGTTCAACACACGTACGGGACGGGAGACGTCTCCTCCTTCTTGATCCAGCAAGGGGGAAGGAGAGGTTGAGGAAGATTGCTCCAACGGCAGCACGACAGCGTGGTGTAGTTGGTGCAGCTGTACTCCGACAGGGCTTCGCCAAGCATATACGGAGGAGGAGAGGTGTTGGGGAGGGGAGGGGCTGCGCCTTGGCTTGTGTTAAGCTCCCATGCGCCTCCCCACTATATATAGGGGTGGAGGGGCTGGTTTCTTGCCCTCCAAGTCCATTGGGGCGTTGGCCAAGGTGGGAGGAAAGAAATCCCATCATTTCCTTCCCCACCGATTGTTATCCCCCCTTTTTAGGGATCTTGATCTTATCCCTTCGGGATATGATCTTATTCCTTCTAAGGGGGGATCTTGGTGCGCCTTGACCAGGGGTGTGGGGCCTTTCCCCCACTACTCACGTTCATGTGGGTCCCCCCATGCAGGTGGGCCCCACTCCGGAACCTTCTAGAACCTTCCCGGTACAATACCGAAAAATCCCGAACATTTTCCGGTGGCCAAAATAGGACTTCCCATATATAAATCTTTACCTCCGGACCATTCCGGAACTCCTCGTGACGTCCGGGATCTCATCCGGGACTCTGAACAACATTCGGTAACCACATACAAACTTCCTTTATAACCCTAGCGTCATCGAACCTTAAGTGTGTAGCCCCTACGGGTTCGGGAGACATGTAGACATGACCGAGACGTTCTCCGGTCAATAACCAACAGCGGGATCTGGATACCCATGTTGGCTCCCACATGCTTCTTGATGTTGTCATCGGATGAACCACGATGTCGAGGATTCGATCAAACCCTGTATACAATTCCCTTTGTCAATCGGTACGTTACTTGCCCGAGACTCGATCGTCGGTATCCCAATACCTTGTTCAGTCTCGTTACTGGCAAGTCACTTTACTCGTACCGTAATGCATGATCTCGTGGCCAACACTTTGGTCACCTTGAGCTCATTATGATGATGCATTACCGAGTGGGCCCAGAGATACCTCTCTGTCATACGGAGTGACAAATCCCAGTCTCGATCCGTGTCAACCCAACAGCTACTTTCGGAGATACCTGTAATGCACCTTTATAGTCACCCAGTTACGTTGTGACGTTTGATACACCCAAGGCACTCCTACGGTATCCGGGAGTTACACGATCTCATGGTCTCAGGAAGAGATACTTGACATTGGCAAAGCTCTAGCAAACGAACTAAACGACCGTCGTGCTATGCTTAGGATTGGGTCTTGTCCATCACATCATTCTCCTAATGATGTGATCCCGTTATCAACGACATCCAATGTCCATAGCCAGGAAATCATGACTATCTGTTGATCACAACGAGCTAGTTAACTAGAGGCTCACTAGGGACATATTGAGGTCTATGTATTCACACGTGTATTATGATTTCCGGATAATACAGTTATAGCATGAATAAAAGACAATTATCATGAACAATGAAATATAATAATACTTTTATTATTGCCTCTAGGGCATATTTCCAACAGTCTCCCACTTGCACTAGAGTCACCAATCTAGTTACATTGTGATGAATCGAACACCCATAGAGTTCTGGTGTTGATCATGTTTAGCTCGCGAGAGAGGTTTAGTCAACGGATCTGCGACATTCAGATCCGTATGTACTTTGCAAATTTCTATGTCTCCATCTTGAACATTTTCACGGATGGAGTTGAAACGACGCTTGATGTGCCTGGTCTTCTTGTGAAACCTGGGCTCCTTGGCAAGGGCAATAGCTCCAGTGTTGTCATAGAAGAGTTTGATTGGCCCCGACGCATTGGGTATGACTCCTAGGTCGGTGATGAACTCCTTCACCCAAATCGCTTCATGCGCTGCCTCCGAGGCTGCCATGTACTCCGCTTCACACGTAGATCCCGCCACGACGCTCTGCTTGCAGCTGCACCAGCTTACTGCTCCACCATTCAACATATACACGTATCCGGTTTGTGACTTAGAGTCATCCGGATCTGAGTCGAAGCTAGCGTCGACGTAACCCTTTACGACAAGCTCTTCGTCTCCTCCATAAACGAGAAACATGTCCTTTGTCCTTTTCAGGTACTTCAGGATATTCTTGACTGCTGTCCATTGTTCCTTGCCAGGATTACTTTGGTATCTAGCTACCAAACTCACGGCAAGGTTTACATCAGGTCTGGTACACAACATGGCATACATAATAGATCCTATGGCTGAAGCATAGGGGATGACACTCATCTCTTCTTTATATTTTGCCGTGGTCGGTGACTGAGCCGAGCTCAATCTCACACCTTGTAACATAGGCAAGAACCCCTTCTTGGACTGATCCATTTTGAACCTCTTCAAAATCTTATCAAGGTATGTGCTTTGTGAAAGACCTATGAGGCGTCTCGATCTATCTCTATAGATCTTGATGCCTAATATGTAAGCAGCTTCTCCAAGGTCCTTCATTGAAAAACACTTATTCAAGTAGGCCTTAATGCTATCCAGAAATTCTATATTATTTCCCATCAAGAGTATGTCATCTACATATAATATGAGAAATGCTACAGAGCTCCCACTCACTTTCTTGTAAACGCAGGCTTCTCCATAAGTCTGCATAAACCCAAACGCTTTGATCATCTCATCAAAGCGAATATTCCAACTCCGAGATGCTTGCACCAGCCCATAAATGGATCGCTGGAGCTTGCATACTTTGTTAGCGTTCTTAGGATCGACAAAACCTTCCGGCTGCATCATATACAGTTCTTCCTTAAGATGCCCGTTAAGGAATGCTGTTTTGACGTCCATCTGCCATATGTCATAATCATAGTATGCGGCAATTGCTAACATGATTCGGACGGACTTTAGCTTCTCTACGGGAGAGAATGTCTCGTCGTAGTCAATCCCTTGAACCTGTCGATAACCCTTAGCGACAAGTCGAGCTTTATAGATGGTGACATTACCATCCGCGTCTGTCTTCTTCTTAAAGATCCATTTGTTTTCTATCGCTCGCCGATCATCGGGCAAGTCTGTCAAAGTCCATACTTTGTTTTCATACATGGATTCTATCTCGGATTTCATGGCTTCAAGCCATTTGTTGGAATCTAGGCCCGCCATCGCTTCTTCATAGTTCGAAGGTTCACCGTTGTCTAACAACATGATTTCCAGGACGGGGTTGCCGTACCACTCTGGTGCGGAACGTGTCCTTGTGGACCTACGAAGTTCAGTAGCAACTTGATCCGAAGTACCTTGATCATCATCATTGGTTTCCTCTTCAGTTGGTGTGGGCATCACAGGAACATTTTCCTGAGCTGCACCACTTTCCCGTTCGAGAGGTAGTACTTCATCGAGTTCTACTTTCCTCCCACTTACTTCTTTCGAGAGAAACTCTTTTTCCAGAAAGCATCCGTTCTTGGCAACAAAGATTTTTGCCCTCGGATCTTAAGTAGAAGGTATACCCGACAGTTTCCTTAGGGTATCCTATGAAGACGAATTTTTCCGACTTGGGTTCGAGCTTTTCAGGTTGAAGTTTCTTGACATAAGCATCGCATCCCCAAACTTTTAGAAACGACAGCTTAGGTTTCTTCCCAAACCATAATTCATACGGTGTCGTCTCAACGGATTTAGACGGTGCCCTATTTAAAGTGAATGTAGCTGTCTCTAGAGCGTATCCCCAAAATGATAGCGGTAAATCAGTAAGAGACATCATAGACCGCACCATATCCAATAGAGTGCGATTACGACGTTCGGACACACCGTTTCGCTGAGGTGTTCCAGGCGGCGTGAGTTGTGAAACGATTCCACATTTCCTTAAGTGTGTGCCAAATTCGTGACTTAAATATTCTCCTCCACGATCTGATCGTAGGCACTTTATCTTTCGGTCACGTTGATTCTCCACCTCATTCTGAAATTCCTTGAACTTTTCAAAGGTCTCAAACTTGTGTTTCATTAAGTAGACACACCCATATCTACTTAAGTCATCAGTGAGAGTGAGAACATAACGATATCCTCCGCGTGCCTCAACGCTCATTGGACCGCACACATCGGTATGTATGATTTCCAGTAAGTTGGTTGCTCGCTCCATTGTTCCGGAGAACGGAGTCTTGGTCATCTTGCCCATGAGGCATGGTTCGCACGTGTCAAACGATTCATAATCAAGAGACTCTAAAAGTCCATCGGCATGGAGCTTCTTCATGCGCTTGACACCAATGTGACCAAGGCGGCAGTGCCACAAGTATGTGGGACTATCGTTATCAACTTTACATCTTTTGGCATCTACACTATGAACATGTGTAATATTACGCTCGAGATTCATTAAGAATAAACCATTGACCATCGGAGCATGACCATAAAACATATCTCTCATATAAATCGAACAACCATTATTCTCAGACTTAAATGAGTAGCCATCTCGTATTAAACGAGATCCAGATACAATGTTCATGCTCAAACTTGGCACTAAATAACAATTATTAAGGTTCAAAACTAATCCCGTAGGTAAATGTAGAGGCAGCGTGCCGACGGTGATCACATCGACTCTGGAACCATTCCCGACGCGCATCGTCACCTCGTCCTTCGCCAGTCCCCTTTTATTCCGCAGCTCCTGCTGTGAGTTACAAATATGAGCAACGGCACCGGTATCAAATACCCAGGAGTTACTACGAGTACTGGTAAGGTACACATCAATTACATGTATATCAAATATACCTTTGGTTTTGCCGGCCTTCTTATCTGCTAAGTATTTGGGGCAGTTCCGCATCCAGTGACCCTTCCCCTTGCAATGAAAGCACTCAGTCTCAGGCTTAGGTCCATTCTTTGACTTCTTCCCGGTAACTGGCTTACCAGGCGCGGCAACCTCCTTGCCGTCCTTCTTGAAGTTCTTCTTACCCTTGCCCTTCTTGAACTTAGTGGTCTTATTGACCATCAACACTTGATGTTCTTTCTTGATTTCAGCCTCTGCTGACTTCAGCATCGAGAACACTTCAGGAATGGTCTTTTCCATCCCCTGCATGTTGTAGTTCATCACAAAGCTCTTGTAGCTTGGTGGGAGCGACTGGAGGATTCTGTCAATGACCGCCTCATCTGGGAGGTTAATGTTCAGCTGGGTCATACGGTTGTGCAACCCAGACATCTTCAGGATGTGCTCACTGACAGAACTGTTTTCCTCCATCTTACAACTGTAGAACTTGTCGGAGACATCATATCTCTCGACCCGGGCATGAGCTTGGAAAACTAGTTTCAGCTCTTCGAACATCTCATATGCTCCGTGATGCTCAAAACGCTTTTGGAGCCCCGGTTCTAAGCTGTAAAGCATGCCGCACTGAACGAGGGAGTAATCATCAGCGCGAGTTTGCCAAGCATTCATAATGTGTTGGTTCTCTAGGACGGGAGCGTCACCTAGCGGTCCTTCTAGGACATATTGTTTCCTGGCAGCTATGAGGATGATCCTCAGGTTCCGGACCCAGTCCGTATAGTTGCTGCCATCATCTTTCAGCTTGGTTTTCTCTAGGAACGCGTTGAAGTTCATGTTGACATGAGCGTTGGCCATTTGATCTACAAGACATATTTGCAAAGGTTTTAGACTTAGTTCTTGATAATTAAGTTCTAATCAAATTATGAACTCCCACTCAGATTAGACATCCCTTTAGTCATCTAAGTGTTACACGATCCGAGTCGACTAGGCCGTGTCCGATCATCACGTGAGACGGACTAGTCATCGTCGGTGAACATTCTCATGTTGATCGTATCTTCCATACGACTCGTGTTCGACCTTTCGGTCTCCGTGTTCCGAGGCCATGTCTGCACATGCTAGGCTCGTCAAGTTAACCCTAAGTGTTTTCGCTGTGTAAAACTGTCTTACACCCGTTGTATGTGAACGTAAGAATCCATCACACCCGATCATCACGTGGTGCTTAGAAGCGACGAACTGTAGCAACGGTGCATAGTTAGGGGAGAACACTTCTTGAAATTTTTGTAAGGGATCATCTTATTTACTACCGTCGTCCTAAGTAAACAAGATGCATAAATATAATAAACATCACATGCAATTATATAGTTGTGACATGATATGGCCAATATCATATAGCTCCATTGATCTTCATCTTCGGGGCTCCATGATCATCTTGTCACCGGCTTGACACCATGATCTCCATCATCATGATCTCCATCATCGTGTATTCATGAAGTTGTCACGCCAACGACTACTTCTACTTCTATGGCTAACGCGTTTAGCAATAAAGTAAAGTGAGTTACATGGCGTTCTTCAATGACACGCATGTCATACAAAAAATAAAGACAACTCCTATGGCTCCTGCCGGTTGTCATACTCATCGACATGCAAGTCGTGAATCCTATTACAAAGAACATGATCTCATACATCACAATTCATCATTCATCACAACTTCTGGCCATATCACATCACATGATCAATTGCTGCAAAAACAAGTTAGACGTCCTCTAATTGTTGTTGCATCTTTTACGTGGCTGCAATTGGGTTCTAGCAAGAACGTTTTCTTACCTACGAATAACCACAACGTGATTTTGTCAACTTCTATTTACCCTTCATAAGGGCCCTTTTCATCGAATCCGCTCCAACTAAAGTGGGAGAGACAGACACCCGCCAGCCACCTTATGCAACTAGTGCATGTCAGTCGGTGGAACCGGTCTCACGTAAGCGTACGTGTAAGGTTGGTCCGGGCCGCTTCATCCCACAATACCGCCGAAGCAAGAAAAGACTAGTAGAGGCAAGTAAGATGACAAAATCCACGCCCACAACAAAATTGTGTTCTACTCGTGCAAAGAGAACTACGCATAGACCTAGCTCATGATGCCACTGTTGGGGAATGTTGCAGAAAATTAAAATTTTTCCTACGGTTTCACCAAGATCCATCTATGAGTTCATCTAAGCAAAGAGTCAAGGGAGAGAGTTTGCATCTACATACCACTTGTAGATCACGAGCGGAAGCTAGCCAAGGGGATGGTGATGATGGAGTCGTACTCGAACGTGATTCGGATCACCGATGTCCAAGTGCTGAACGGACAGCACCTCCGCGTTCAACACACGTACGGGATGGGAGACGTCTCCTCCTTCTTGATCCAGCAAGGGGGAAGGAGAGGTTGAGGAAGATTGCTCCAACGGCAGCACGACGGCGTGGTGTAGTTGGTGCAGCTGTACTCCGACAGGGCTTCGCCAAGCATATACGGAGGAGGAGAGGTGTTGGGGAGGGGAGGGGCTGCGCCTTGGCTTGTGTTAAGCTCCCATGCGCCTCCCCACTATATATAGGGGTGGAGGGGCTGGTTTCTTGCCCTCCAAGTCCATTGGGGCGTTGGCCAAGGTGGGAGGAAAGAAATCCCATCATTTCCTTCCCCACCGATTGTTATCCCCCCTTTTTAGGGATCTTGATCTTATCCCTTCGGGATATGATCTTATTCCTTCTAAGGGGGGATCTTGGTGCGCCTTGACCAGGGGTGTGGGGCCTTTCCCCCACTACTCACGTTCATGTGGGTCCCCCCATGCAGGTGGGCCCCACTCCGGAACCTTCTAGAACCTTCCCGGTACAATACCGAAAAATCCCGAACATTTTCCGGTGGCCAAAATAGGACTTCCCATATATAAATCTTTACCTCCGGACCATTCCGGAACTCCTCGTGACGTCCGGGACCTCATCCGGGACTCTGAACAACATTCGGTAACCACATACAAACTTCCTTTATAACCCTAGCGTCATCGAACCTTAAGTGTGTAGCCCCTACGGGTTCGGGAGACATGTAGACATGACCGAGACGTTCTCCGGTCAATAACCAACAGCGGGATCTGGATACCCATGTTGGCTCCCACATGCTTCTCGATGTTGTCATCGGATGAACCACGATGTCGAGGATTCGATCAAACCCTGTATACAATTCCCTTTGTCAATCGGTACGTTACTTGCCCGAGACTCGATCGTCGGTATCCCAATACCTTGTTCAGTCTCGTTACTGGCAAGTCACTTTACTCGTACCGTAATGCATGATCTCGTGGCCAACACTTTGGTCACCCTGAGCTCATTATGATGATGCATTACCGAGTGGGCCCAGAGATACCTCTCCGTCATACGGAGTGACAAATCCCAGTCTCGATCCGTGTCAACCCAACAGCTACTTTCGGAGATACCTGTAATGCACCTTTATAGTCACCCAGTTACGTTGTGACGTTTGATACACCCAAGGCACTCCTACGGTATCCGGGAGTTACACGATCTCATGGTCTCAGGAAGAGATACTTGACATTGGCAAAGCTCTAGCAAACGAACTAAACGACCTTTGTGCTATGCTTAGGATTGGGTCTTGTCCATCACATCATTCTCCTAATGATGTGATCCCGTTATCAACGACATCCAATGTCCATAGCCAGGAAATCATGACTATCTGTTGATCACAACGAGCTAGTCAACTAGAGGCTCACTAGGGACATATTGAGGTCTATGTATTCACACGTGTATTATGATTTCCGGATAATACAGTTATAGCATGAATAAAAGACAATTATCATGAACAATGAAATATAATAATACTTTTATTATTGCCTCTAGGGCATATTTCCAACAGTCTCCCACTTGCACTAGAGTCACTAATCTAGTTACATTGTGATGAATCGAACACCCATAGAGTTCTGGTGTTGATCATGTTTAGCTCGCGAGAGAGGTTTAGTCAACGGATCTGCGACATTCAGATCCGTATGTACTTTGCAAATTTCTATGTCTCCATCTTGAACATTTTCACGGATGGAGTTGAAACGACGCTTGATGTGCCTGGTCTTCTTGTGAAACCTGGGCTCCTTGGCAAGGGCAATAGCTCCAGTGTTGTCATAGAAGAGTTTGATTGGCCCCGACGCATTGGGTATGACTCCTAGGTCGGTGATGAACTCCTTCACCCAAATCGCTTCATGCGCTGCCTCCGAGGCTGCCATGTACTCCGCTTCACACGTAGATCCCGCCACGACGCTCTGCTTGCAGCTGCACCAGCTTACTGCTCCACCATTCAACATATACACGTATCCGGTTTGTGACTTAGAGTCATCCGGATCTGAGTCGAAGCTAGCGTCGACGTAACCCTTTACGACAAGCTCTTCGTCTCCTCCATAAACGAGAAACATGTCCTTTGTCCTTTTCAGGTACTTCAGGATATTCTTGACTGCTGTCCATTGTTCCTTGCCAGGATTACTTTGGTATCTAGCTACCAAACTCACGGCAAGGTTTACATCAGGTCTGGTACACAACATGGCATACATAATAGATCCTATGGCTGAAGCATAGGGGATGACACTCATCTCTTCTTTATATTTTGCCGTGGTCGGTGACTGAGCCGAGCTCAATCTCACACCTTGTAACATAGGCAAGAACCCCTTCTTGGACTGATCCATTTTGAACCTCTTCAAAATCTTATCAAGGTATGTGCTTTGTGAAAGACCTATGAGGCGTCTCGATCTATCTCTATAGATCTTGATGCCTAATATGTAAGCAGCTTCTCCAAGGTCCTTCATTGAAAAACACTTATTCAAGTAGGCCTTAATGCTATCCAGAAATTCTATATTATTTCCCATCAAGAGTATGTCATCTACATATAATATGAGAAATGCTACAGAGCTCCCACTCACTTTCTTGTAAACGCAGGCTTCTCCATAAGTCTGCATAAACCCAAACGCTTTGATCATCTCATCAAAGCGAATATTCCAACTCCGAGATGCTTGCACCAGCCCATAAATGGATCGCTGGAGCTTGCATACTTTGTTAGCGTTCTTAGGATCGACAAAACCTTCCGGCTGCATCATATACAGTTCTTCCTTAAGATGCCCGTTAAGGAATGCTGTTTTGACGTCCATCTGCCATATGTCATAATCATAGTATGCGGCAATTGCTAACATGATTCGGACGGACTTTAGCTTCTCTACGGGAGAGAATGTCTCGTCGTAGTCAATCCCTTGAACCTGTCGATAACCCTTAGCGACAAGTCGAGCTTTATAGATGGTGACATTACCATCCGCGTCTGTCTTCTTCTTAAAGATCCATTTGTTTTCTATCGCTCGCCGATCATCGGGCAAGTCTGTCAAAGTCCATACTTTGTTTTCATACATGGATTCTATCTCGGATTTCATGGCTTCAAGCCATTTGTTGGAATCTAGGCCCGCCATCGCTTCTTCATAGTTCGAAGGTTCACCGTTGTCTAACAACATGATTTCCAGGACGGGGTTGCCGTACCACTCTGGTGCGGAACGTGTCCTTGTGGACCTACGAAGTTCAGTAGCAACTTGATCCGAAGTACCTTGATCATCATCATTGGTTTCCTCTTCAGTTGGTGTGGGCATCACAGGAACATTTTCCTGAGCTGCACCACTTTCCCGTTCGAGAGGTAGTACTTCATCGAGTTCTACTTTCCTCCCACTTACTTCTTTCGAGAGAAACTCTTTTTCCAGAAAGCATCCGTTCTTGGCAACAAAGATTTTTGCCCTCGGATCTTAAGTAGAAGGTATACCCGACAGTTTCCTTAGGGTATCCTATGAAGACGAATTTTTCCGACTTGGGTTCGAGCTTTTCAGGTTGAAGTTTCTTGACATAAGCATCGCATCCCCAAACTTTTAGAAACGACAGCTTAGGTTTCTTCCCAAACCATAATTCATACGTTCTAGTTCAGAATGACTAGGAGAAACAAACTCCGGTACCTCATCCATATCTAGGATTGGGTCAAAGCAGTTGTGTTCTGCAGATCAAAATGCTAATCTAGCTCTTGTTCTGTTCTACCTTGGAGTATTACCTTCTTTATATCAAGAATATCATAGGAATTGCACACCATTCTATGAACTCTTGATACAGTGATACTTCTCGCCCTCATTATTCATTCCTCGGTCCCCGTGTTGTTGCAACCGGAATGCCGACATGTGAACTATGATGTGTGAAATCAATACTCCTAGCAACCTTGTTGCTTGGTAGTTAAAGGACAATAATTTCATTCTTAGCGTGTTGGTTCTTGAATCATCATTCTAAGATAGATTGTGCTACCTAGTCCTTATTTCCGGTGCACTCTCCGATCAATGAGTTAGGATTGAGTCAATCCCTCGCTCTATTGTTCATATCGTCTTGCTCTGAAAGGCAAGATTGTTCTCGAGCATATAAACATATCGGTGGTTCGTGATTCTCCGAATATCTTCTCGGAAGTATCACCAGGTTGTCACCTGACCGCTATGTTGAGTTCGTGAGCAAATTGGTTCCTTGTAACCACCCCTTCTCCAAGAATCCGTGTTGGATACCCCTGAGCTAGTTTGTTAAGCTAAACAACAACTTGGAGAGTTGGAAGATAAAAGCTTACCTAACTTAGTTCGTTTCAAAGGGATATCCTGGTGTTGGTGTGTTTTGAAGAAAGGCGATATCTTCGTTGGTTGATCCTCATGGTCAATTGCTAGATCTATTATCTTATCCAATCTTTGATTTGGGTGTGGGCTATCCTCAAATCAAATCAGAACCAACGATATTCGTAATGTTTTCTTACTTGTGGTTTTTCCTCGAGCATACACCATTATATCCTTTGGTCTGACCAATGCTATCACCGTGTTCACTTAACTACGGAATTCCTCTTATATGGAAACCTGGATGAATTGTTGTTGAGCCCATCGACAACATCCTTATCTCCTCCATGATTTTGTTGCACATTAAGCTAGTGTTGGGAACTTTTGAAAGCATCACTTCATGCTAGCTCATGAAGCATATGTTCGGATGTAAGAAGTGACTTTCTCCAGTTCATGTGCATTTGATGCAAGTTGCTGCCGTGAACTCGAGAAGTCAATGTTGTTTCATCTAGAATCATTCCAAGTCAGTCATGCATGTGCGAAGTGTACATTGGTTTGTGAGACTAGCTACCTTCATTCCATATGTATCCCTAGCATACCAAGCCACTGATTGATTTGTTCAAGGAGAAGAAGTTCCTTCTTAAGAGCATGCCTTCTGCAAGGACTTCGTTATCCGCAATGATGGTTTCCCAACCAGAACTCGGTAGTGTTTTATTATAAGACTACCATGTGGTCATGCTTGTCTCGAACAACGTGTTCACATGTGGTAGCAGAACCAGCTCATGTTTTGGAGCTTGCTATTGTGGTTCATTCCCTGAGAATCTCGCAACGTCATCTCGTCGATTTGTGTTGCAAACTTTCATTTTTCTTTCTAGACTCGATGAGTCTGGAATATCCTGACACCAACCAGATCTGAATCTCAGGAGATATGATGGTTGGAACGTTTTCCCAAGAACTATAATATTGGTCCCTCGATAACCGGTAAAGTGGATGTCATGGCCAACACACCCAGCCGGAACACCTATTATTGTAGTATCTTGTTTGAGGAAGTTGGCCACCTCCCCATAAGGATTTCGTAGGATCTACTCCCTAGTTGTTCCTTATGGATTTTTGTGTTCTCGAAGTCCGACCTTTTACTTGATGTTCTAGATATCAAACCATATTTATGAATGGGATACACTAGCACATCAAGGAGAACATTAGAAGCGGAGTGCTAAATGTCTCTCGGTCGATTATCCAGATCTTGCGACCTTGGCATTGCTAAGGTGAAATCTGTGAAGGTGTTATCTTCCTTTGCATCTGCATCTTCCACCAGTATTCATCATGGTAGTATGATGTGCTGCCAGGATCCTCGCTTCGGAAATTGGTAAAACCTTGATGAATATGGAAATGCTCAAGTTCTTGAGAGCACGCGCAAGCAAAATCATCCCTTGTGTTGTTTTCAACAAGCTAATCCACATCATCCATTCTAGTATGAGTATGCCATTCCTTCAAACTCCGCCAATCAATTGTTGTGATTTGCCTTAGGTTGGTATCAAAGATTTTCGATGATCTCTGAATCAAAGGTAATTCTTTTTGCCACTTAAGGTAATAATCTATGAATCACCCTCCTCCAGGATGTTCCGCTGTGGCATCATAGCAACTCAACTCCTCGCTACGTTGACAACCGTTCACCACCCTTTTAAGCGTGAAATTGTTGCCTACCTAGTGAACCCTTGTCATCTGTTCCACTCCATCCTTATAGATGTATGCCTCGTGTCTCAGCTCGGGGGATGATACTATGTCTCATCCCATGAGTTGATCCTGAGTTGTTCGGTCTTCGAGCAGATCAATTCTTCTGGAGTTGTCCCTTTCCTCTCGTTGTCATGTTAGATGGAGATCTCAGAGCAAGACGTCGAGACAAAGATGGTGATCAAATCAACGTTCTTATGAAGTGCAATCCTGGATCGTGAGGATTGTGTTAGTTTGCGTTCCCCTTCATCTTACCCTACGCTTGAATCTCGGGTCGAGATTCTTGTTTAGTGGGGGAGAGTTGTCACATCCCCAGTTCAGGCCTTGCTTGTTTTTGCTTTAGCATCCATGCATCATGTTTAAATTTTATGAAACTTGAAATGGGGGATGATAAACCCTAGCAGCTAATGAATTCAACTAGGGTCAAAATAAAATCTTTTTCAATAAACCCAAAATGCCCTCTGGAAATGTTCATGATTTTTGGTAAAGGTGAAAACCTCTGCCAAAAATGATGCACATATTTTTAGGCCATTCTGGATTTTTGAATTAAATCTTTACTTATTTGCATTTGGGCATTTAAATACTATAAAATATTTTAAATGCTCAAATAATCCCAAACTGCAATGTTTACTGTAGGATATATTTCTAACAGAGGTCATGAGCAGTTGCATGATTTTTGGGATTGATTTAGTATTTTTAATAAAGCCACAAAGCTGCAGAAAAATAGAAAATAGAAATAAAAGGAGAGAGAGAGGTTCCTGTGCAGCTCACCTGGCAGCCCAGCCAGCCCACCTGGCAGCCCACTGGCCGGCCCAGCACTGTGCTGGACCGTGCCAGCCACCTGCTTCCTCTCGCCAGGCAGGCAGAGAGGAGCGCGCCGGTGCGCACGCGGGCGCCACGCCACCAGGCTGCCTGCCTGCGTCGCCTGGCCACCGCGACGTCTCGCATCTCCTCCTCGGCGCCGCCCTGACCCCCTGGACCCCCTCGCTCTCTGCCACTCCCTCGTTCCCCTCTGTCTTGTTCTCTCAGGCACACCCAAACGCGTCGTCGCCGCCGTTCGTCACCACTGCGGCCACCGGCCAGCGCTAGACCCATGGACCAGCCCCCGAGCTCCGCTGTGCCACCCTCGTCCTCTCCGTTAGCTCACATGGCCGGAAGAGCTCCAACGCGCCGTCCCCGACCACTTCTTCATCGTCGGCCGCCGCGGATCTCCATCGCCGACTCGCCGCGGTCCGAGCTTCCCCAAGCACGCCGAGTCCACCACTTCACTCCACGTAAGCTCCTGATCATCCTCCCCATCTCCGTTCTCTCTCTAGCATGCTGTAGCCGCCGCGCCTCTCTCACCCGACAGCACGCCACCGCACGAGCTCGTCGCCGACGAGGCTCCGGTGGCCGTTTGGTTCCGTGCATGCCTCCGTTGGGTTCGTGAGCTCTCATAGAACGCGTAGGCGCTAACCGTAGATCCTCCCGTGCTCGGCATCGTCGTTTTCATCGGCGCCTGAACTCCAGCCGTCGCGGAAGTGCTCGCCGCCGTTAACTCCGGCCACCCCAGCACCAAACACCGCCACCATTGGATGCGCTACATCGCCAGCTACTCGTAGCGCCCATCCGCGCATCAAACCGTGGCCGGAGCAGCGTTTCCGACGCTCTCCGTCGTCTCGGCCTCACCGGCGACTCGACGCCGGCAGGTTTGACTTGCTGACCATTGACTGGGTGGGCCCAGTTTGACCCCAGGGTCACTGACGCGTGGGCCATGCCCCTATTTAGTTTAGGTGTGGGTTTAATTAGCACTAATTAACTTAGTTAATTAGTTGACTCACTGACGTGTGGGCCCGAGCCGTCAGGTTTGACCTGGGCTGGCGCCTTTGACCTGCTGACGTCACCCTAACGCAATGCTGACGCATTAATTCAATTATTGGAATTATTCTTATTCAGGAAATTCTAGAAAATATCCAAAACTTCTAAAATTCATAGAAAATCAACCGTAACTCCAAATGAAATAATTTATATATGAAAAATGATCAGAAAAATCCAATCTATCCATCTGTACCATTTTCATGCATGTTAGAACAACTTTTAGCTGCTGTTTAGCACAAATCATATAATGGCATTTAAATATCCACATATGGAGTTTGAATTTGAATCTTGGATTCAAACCAACTTCATTTAATCTGGTTGCTAGTTGCATTAGCTCAAACCACAGCATATTGCCATGTCACATTCTTGCATCATATTGTTGCATTGCATTGATTGTGTTCTCCCTTGTTTGCTGGTATTTGTCCCCTCTCAGTAGACGATGTTCCGATGATGAGTTCGATGACACCGATGAAGAACTATATTATCTTCAGAAGTGCCAGGCAAGCAAAAACCCCTTGTTCATTCTGATAAAATCCCACTCTCTCGCTCCTGCTCTCTTTTACTGCATTAGGACAACAACGATTCATCTGTTACTTGCTGCGGTAGCTGAACCCCTTTATCCTCTGCATGACCTGTCATTGCCACAGTAAATAGATGAAACCCACTAGCATGAGTAGGAGTTGTTTGAGCCCTGATGTGCCTACTCATTCATGCTTGTTTGTCATGCCTCCTACCGCTTAGAGTTGAGTCAGGTCTGATTTATCGGGGATGAATTGGAATGTGGTGAACATGTCCTACTGTTGAGAGCTAAGTGTGTGAACACGATTTGGTAAAGGTAGCGGTGAGAGGCCATGTAGGAGTACATGGTGGGTTGTCTCATTGAAACCGTCCTCAGGAACTGAGTTCTGTGTTTGTGATCCATGAACAGCTACTACCACACATTGGGTTCCGGTAACTCGGCCCCTCTCGGCTTATTAGTCAACTTGATCTCTGTCCAGGAGTCGCAACTAGTTCCTGGTGTTTGTAGGTAGTGTTAGTAGTCTACCAAGTGGCACCCGGTACAGGTGGGCTTGGGACAGACTAGGCACAGTGGCCCGGTGTACCAAGTGGCACCCGGATGGTGGGCTTGGGAACCCTGCACACATCGTTTGGGGTCGTGAGCGACACCCCGGCCGGATCTCCTTGCGGATGGAACCCGAATAGGCGATAAACCTGGATGAGAGACTTGTGTGGTTAGTCAGGTCGTGGCCGACACCCTCGCTGGGCTTCCGCTTGAAGGTTGCCGAGTACATGTCGTGTAAACGGCGGTAAGTGGTGAGAGCATGTGTGAAGAAGTACACCCCTGCAGGGTTAATATGATCTATTCGAATAGCCGTGTCCGTGGTAAAGGACTTCTGGGTTGCCTGTACAGTTCATAGACAAGTGAAAGTGGATACTCTAAAATACACAAGATAAGCGTGAGTGCTATGGATGGCGTCCTCATAGGGAGACGGGAGCGGATCCATAGTGGTGTATTGATATGGTGAATATGTGGACTCGTGTGCGCCACCTCAAAAGAGTTACTTGCAGTCGTAATTCAGGTTAGCCACCGAGTCAAAGCTGGCTTGCTGCAGTTAAACCCCACCACCCCCCTTTGTTGATAATGATGCATATGTAGTTAGTTCTGATGTAAGTCTTGCTGGGTACATTTGTACTTACGTTGCTTAATTTATGTTTTTGCAGAGAGACTTCAGTCTCGCTAGTAGTTCCACGTGGACTTCAACGTTTAGCTTGTTACCTCAGCTACGATCTTGTGCCCTCGGCAGGATCTGGTAGATAGAAAGGCTTCTCAGCCTTTTTCATTTGTAGATGTCTGTACTCAGACATGTTAAGCTTCCGCTTGTGCTTTGACTTGTATGCTCTGAGTGTTGGGTCATGAGACCCATGTTTGTAATATCTCACTCCTTGGAGCCTATTGAATAAATACTTGAGTTGTAGAGTCATGTTGTGATGCCATGTTGTATTTGCACATATCGAGCATATTGTGTGTATGTTATTGAAATGCTTGGTATGTGTGGGGTATGACTATCTAGTTGTTTATCCTTAGTAGCCTCTCTTACCGGGAAATGTCTCCTAGTGTTTCCACTGAGCCATGGTAGCTTACTACTGCTCCGGAACACTTAGGCTGGCCGTCATGTGTCCTTCTTCGTTCCTGTGTCTGTCTCTTCGGGGAAATGTCACGCGGTGTCTACCGGAGTCCTGTTAGCCTACTATAGCCCGGTTTACCGGAGTCCTGCTAGCCCAGTTGCTACAGCCCGGATTCACTCGCTGATGACCGACACATTCGTTGTTGGGTCATGTATGCTTGTTCCTGTAAGTTAGTGCCACTTTGGGTTCACGACTAGCCATGTCAGCTCGGGTTCTTTGCCATATGGATGCTAGCGGCACTATCATATACGTGAGCCAAAATACGCAAACGGTCCCGGGCCAGGTAAGGTGGCACCCGTCGAAATACCGTGCGTGAGGCTGCAAAGTGATATGATGTGATACATGCTAGATCGGTGTGACTTAGGATCGGGGTCCTGACAGCACTCTCGTCATAGATGGTGCCCAAGGCGGAGTTGGCCCCGAGTCTGAGGTCCTGGAGCATCGAGGCGTGCTTGCGCTATAGCGTCTGGCGGCGATTCGCTTTGTTCGCGGTCCTCTCTGCCAGGGATGTGGTGTCCTTGATCTGCTGCTGAAGGGAAGACAGTTCGGCTCGGGCGGAGGGCAAGGCATATTCGAAAGAAATCAGGGCTTCTTGTGCAGTGCTCTCACACTGCTCGCCAGACTGTAGCTTCGCCTTCAGGGCAGAGGTCCTACCTTCAAGCTCGGCCTTGAGCAGCTCCAGATCCAGGCGGTGCCCCTCAGCCAAGTCAGCACGTGCCTTCTTCACCCTCTCCTCCACCTCCAGCTAGACCTAGGATTCTCGGGTGGCGACGGCGTCCTCAGCCGCGGCAGCTTGGCGCTCCCTCACCTCCAGCCTCTCCAACGCCATGCTATGCTCCACAGTCTCCAACATCCAATCTTCGTGGTGCCTCAGGAGCTCCGCCTCGGCAAAGGCCGCCTCGCCTGACGAGGAGGCCAGAAGGGTGTGGCGCTCCTCGACTTATCGCTCAAGGGCCGTGTTTGAAGACAGGAGCTCCCGCTCCCACTCCTCGGCCGCCTCGCGATGGCGGTTGGCGGCCTCGGTCTCCTCCATGGTGCGGGCGCAAGCCTCACAGGAAGTCGTGAGTGAGGCCACCAGAAGCGCATCGGCCTCGTCGTGCTAAAGTCTCCCAAGTGGCAACCTTCAGCTGCTTCCACTCGTCCGCCAGGCGGCGGCCTTCTGCCTCAAGCCTGGTGTCGACATTGACGAGGACCCCGCCAAGCTGGATCATCGCACGCACCGCCTCACCGAAGAGCTCGAAGTGCACGACACTGCATGCACGAGCAATCGCAAGCGCATCACCAAGGCCCTCGTCAGCCCCGAAGGCTGCCGGGGAGGCGCTGGGTGCCCCGCCTGCCGCCGGTCGGGGGCTAGCCAGTGTAGCCCTACAATCTGAAGATGAAGGCCGCCCAAGGGGCACCCCCCTACCAGCAGTGACAAGAGCAAGGATCACCGGTGCGTCCCCCCATCTCACAGGTTGAGCCGCGGAGAGGGGGAGCAGGGAGCTCAGGTCCGGGGCCCCCTTGCGGCGTTGTAGCAGCTGGAGTCGGCCCCATGCCTTGTGCAGGCCCAGGGCGTCGGGGGCTGTGTGCAGGCGTCCAGACGGGATCCTTGGAGGTGCCTGCCTCCCGAGGTTTTGTATTCGCCGGAGCCATGCAAAGCTCTGTTCAAAAGGAAACGCGGCGTTCAAGGAATCAAGAGCAAGGGTACTTACTCATCGGCAGCCACATATCTCCTCGGCTTCAGCGGCCGACGGGTGCCATCACTGCGGCATGGAGACCTCTTCCTCTTCAGGAGCGATTCAAGGCTCTGGCGGGGCCGGCCGGACCCCGACGGGCGATCCTTGGGAGGAGGAGCGCTCGGTGGGGTAGCCAGGGCAGAAACCCCAGGGGCAGGGGCACCCGGCGAGATCTTCCACACTTGAGGCGGACGCATCAGGATCGAGTAGAAGAGGATCCACGAAGACGGGGTTCTCGCGGGGCCCCTCAAGGCCCTCTGGAAGCAACCCCCACTCATCAAATAAAGGCATCTGCCCCGCGAAGGCCGTCTTGCTCGAGCACTGGTAGAGGAGACAGCCACCCCCGGGAGGTCAGCAGGCTCGGGGTCACCCGTCAAGAGTTTGAGCACCATGCTCAAGGTCCCCGCGGTCAGCGACGGCCTCTACAGCCTCATGGGATCATCAACGCCCGCAATGTCCCACATTGGGCGAGAATGACGCTGAAGGGGAGCGACACGCTGCCTGACAAATTCCTTCACGACCATCGACGCCGTCACTTCCAGCTCTTGCAACCTCTCCAACCTCTTCCATACGAAAGCAAGGCACCGGTCAGAAAACTTCTCATGGCCCCAAACAGAGCTAGGTGAAGCCGGCGCCCCAGGAGTCAGGAGCAGGGGGTTGAACGTGCCAGCATCCATGAGCAGCCACTGCTTCCAGAACCCCTTTGCAGCTGATGAGAGCTCGAAGTCAATCCCCGAGCTGGCGGTTGCGGCTACGGCTTCAAAAGTCATGCATCCTGAGCATTGGTGAGCATCGACCAACTAAAGCAAGAAGAAATGGCGAAACAGGGCCACAGAAGAAGTAATGTCGACCATGGCCTCGCAGAGGAAGGAGAAGACGACGAGAAGGATAACAGAGCGGGGGTCCAGATGCAGCAGGTGGATCTGGTAATGCAAGATCACGGCATTGAAGAAGGGGGAGAAGGGAGGAACCAGCCCCGCAAGGAGAGCATGGAGATAGATGGGGATCTTGGTGGCACTCATCTTACTAATGCGCCAAGATGCAAGATGGATGGCTGTCGCCCCCCACTCATTGGAATCGGCCGCAAGCGCATGGCGGACCTTGTCTAGCCCCTCTTGATTGATCACGTCGACTTCTCAAGGGCTGGCTCCAAGGCTAGCAGAGGCCCGGCCTGGGCGTGTGGCTTCCCCTTCTTCTTCCTCGACTGAGGGGTCATGACGGGTGCCGGAAAAAGGAGGGAGGCGCCGATGCTGGATCCACGCATGGAGCGACAAGATTGGGAAGGGAAGAAACGAGGGCCGAGCACGACAGTCTGCGAAGGGCGAACTGTTCTGACAACGGGTGACTACTAGGCCTGGCGGATAACAAGGCGGCATGGGGAAGTGGAGTCGCCCACGTCCCATCGATCGCCACGCGTCATCAAGGCCGCAGGCGGTTAGGGCCCGCGGCGCTCCGCACTTGCCCTTTGACTTCTCCTAGAAGCCAAGTCCGAGCGCGCCTTGGGCCTAGGGGATACTATCGGTGTTCTAGATATGGGGTATCCAGCCCTGCCTTCCTGTGGCCCACCGCACGGCTCCATCGACGGCCCAGTACGACCCAGCTTCAGCATCAACAATCCTAGACCCTCGCGAGGGGCCAAGCCTCGTGAAGCGGACGATGCCAAGACCCCCGAGGGGATCAGCCTCCTAAGGCTGGCTCCCGAGGGGCGGAGAGTTCTACGCAAGGTTTACCTCATGAGGGTCAGCTGACGTGAGCCATGACGACCAAGGCCAGGGAGGCAAGCCACAGGCACAGATTCCCGAGGAATCAGCCAAAGGTTTCCATTCTGGTGCAACAAGACCAAGACCGCCAGGATGGCGGGACGGAGGTCATCGCCGAGCCCACCGCAGCGTCACGACCAGAGGCTTTTCGCAGGCGAAGACTACTTTTGTCAGGATAAGTTGTATTACTTGTCCCCTTTCAAATCGGCCGTTGTGGGATCCCTTCCTGCCAACATTTTGGAAGAGGACCAAGGACACTATAAATAGGACTTAGCCACAACCATAGGGGGCATCTAGTTCACATCCCCTCAGCTCCCTCGAGCTCAAGAACACCTAAACTCCTGAGGCCAGTTCATCCACTATACTAGTTCATCCCCAGCCCTCTGAGGCAATCCACAAAAACACTGGAGTAGTGTATTACACTGCAAGGTGGCCCGAACTAGGATAAACTGTTGTGTCTCTTTGTCTCTTCGAGCTCGTCCAGCTAGGCTTAGGGGGGTCGTGAGTAGGCAGTTTGGGTAGGTTAAGATCTCCGCACGCACCCCAGAGTTCGAACCTCTCAAGGGTTTGCGGAACCCGTAATCCGACAGGTCCATAGTTATTAGCTAGATGACTTCTTCTCTCTCTTTGATTCCCGATACAAAGTTCTCCTTGATGTTCTTGGAGATCTATTCGATGTAATACTCTTTTGCGGTGTGTTTGCCGAGATCCGATGAATTGTGGATTTATGATCAAGATCATCTATGAATATTATTTGGTTCTCCTCTGAATTCTTATATGCATGATCTGATATCTTTGCAAGTCTCTTCGAATTATCGGTTTAGTTTGGCCTACTAGATTGATCTTTCTTGCCACGGGAGAAATGCTTAGCTTTGGGTTCAATCTTGTGGTGTCCTTTCCCAGTGACAGTAGGGGCAGAAAGGCACGCATTGTGTTGTTGCCATCGAGGATAAAAAGATGGGGTTTTCATCATATTGCTTGTGTTAATTCCTCTACATCATGTCATCTTGCTTAATGCGTTACTCCGTTCTTTATGGACTTAATACTCTAGATGCATGCTGGATAGCGGCCGATGTGTGGAGTAATAGTAGTAGATGCAGGCAGGAGTCAGTCTGCTTGATACAGACATGATGCCTATGTTCATGATCATTGCTTTAGATGTCATCATAATTATGCACTTCTCTATCAATTGCCCGGCAGTAATTTGTTCACCCACCGTAATACATGCTATCTCAAGAGAAGTGAAACCTATGGCCCCCGGGTCTCTTTTCCATATTATTTAAACTCGTTTACATCTTGCTAGTTCTCGATCTTTTATTTTGCAATCTTTACTTTCCAATCTATACATCAAAAATACCAAAAACATTACTTTAGTGTTTATTATCTCTATCAGATCTCACTTTTGCGAGTGACCGTGAAGGGATTGACAACCCCTTTATCGCGTTGGTTGCAAGTTCTTGATTGTTTATGCAGGTATTCGGTGACTTGTGCATCATCTCCTTCTGGATTGATACCTTGGTTCTCAAAACTGAGTGTCGGTGTCAAAACCGGCGGATCTCGGGTAGGGGGTCCCGAACTGTGCGTCTAGGCGGATGGTAACATGAGACAAGGAACACGAAGTTTTTACCCAGTTTCGGGCCCTCTTGATGGAGGTAAAGCCCTACTCCTGCTTGATTAATATTGATGGTATGGGTAGTAGAAGAGTAGATCTACCACGAGATCAGAGAGGCTAAACCCTATAAGCTAGCCTATGGTATGATTGTTGTTCGTCCTACAGACTAAAACCCTCCGGTTTATATAGACACCGGAGAGGGCTAGGGTTACACAGAGTCGGTTACAATGGGAGGAGATCTACATATCCGTATTGCCAAGCTTGCCTTCCACGCCAAGGAAAGTCCCATCCGGACATGGGATGAAGTCTTCAATCTTGTATCTTCATAGTCCAGGAGTCCGGCCAAAGGTTATAGTCCGGCCATCCGGACACCCCCTAATCCAGGACTCCCTCAGTAGCCCATGAACCAGGCTTCAATGACGTCGAGTCCGGCGTGCAGATTGTCTTCGGCATTGCAAGGCGGGTTCCTCCTCCGAATACTTCATAGAAGATTTTGAACACAAGGATAGTGTCCGGCTCTGCAAAATAAGTTCCACATACCACCGTAGAGAGAATAATATTTGCACAAATCTTAATCCGCTGACGTATTCCGCAGTGTGACATCACGCCACAGCCAAGCCTTTATTCGAATCGTTTTACTGTCCCACCTCAGCGCGTTTAGCGAGGTGGTTTCCTTGGTACGTCTTGTCGAAGCACAGATCGTGTCCCCGTATCCCGGGATTCTCATCAATACGGGCGTGGGTAACCCAACCATGCCATTAATTATGGCACTTGGGAGATAAGCGAGCTTTACCAGGCTGGCGGGAGCACATAGTTTCATCCGCCCATATAAAGGGATAAGGATCCACCTTTTTCATCTACACCTTCTTCCTCCTTCGCTTATCCATTTCCGCGCACTCGAGCTCCAGCGCCCAAGTCGGCACGTCCCACCTCAACCTTCTCCAGCCATGTCCAGAGCAGGAGGCAGGTGGATGGCCTCCTCCGTCATGGAGGGGCACATCAAAAAGTTGAGGAAATCCGGATACTTGTCCAACGACATTGCGCACTGGCTTCCAGACGAGGGGCATCTCATCCCCACCCCCAGGCCCCATGAGAGCGTGGTGTTTCTCCCCCATTTCCTCCGCAGACTGGGCTTCCCACTCCACCCATTTGTCCGGGGGCTCATGTTCTACTATAGCCTGGATTTCCACGATCTGGCCCCGAACTTCATCCTCAACATCTCGGCGTTTAACATCATGTGTGAGGCCTTCCTCCGCATCAAGCCCCACTTCGGCTTATGGCTAAAGACCTTCAATGTCAAGCCGAAGGTAGTGGGCGGCCAGCAAGCGGAGTGCGGAGGCGCCATGGCGGGCAAGATGCCCAATGTTATATGGCCCAGGGCTCCTTCGTGGAAACCATCAAAGGGTGGCAATCGGGGTGGTTCTACATCACCGAGCCGCGTGACCCTGAATGGGCAGCGGCCCCCGAATTCCAATCTGGCATTCTCACACGGCTCACCTCCTGGATAGAGAAGTTCCTGTCGTGGGGTAATTGGGGAGAGCTGACCGGACTCCAAACCTCCGTCCAAAACCTGGTGGACAAGAAGGTTAAACTTGTCAACATAGTCCAGGTCATGCTCCTCCGCCGGATCCTCCCGTGTCAACGACAAGCTTTTAACTTGTGGGAGTTCGACCCGGCCCAGCACCAAACTTTGACCAGGCTCTTTGACACAACGCACGAGGATGCCTGGAAGGTGCTATTCAAGGGCACCGAGGTTCCCCCTCCCATTACCGAGGATCGCGGATTCTGCGCAAAGCGCCAAGCCAGCGTAGTAAGCTTGTTTTACCCTTTACGGGATACTTGTTTTTCATAGTTTGACTCTATGCGGGATCTAAGCTCCCGTTCCTTTGACAGGACTAGCAGAAGAAGTCCGGGCAGATCGACTGTCCGGCTCCTTTGCCTAAAGGCCCAGCAGATGCCCGCTTGGTGAAGCTGCTGGTCCTGACACCTTACGTGGTGCCGGAGAAGAAGGCCAAGAAGAAGGCCACGGGAACTCGATAGAGTTCCCGGCGCCCGGTGGTGTCGGATTCATCGTCCGATGACTCCGAAGCGCACTCCTCCCATGAAGACGAGGAGGAGGACGAAAAGGCCTCTCCCCCTCCAGCGGGGGGAGGAAAGAAAAGGAAGGCCGCCCCAACTAGGGGGGCGGAGGGTCCAAGAAGGGAAGGACCCTTCCTTCGGACTACTCCACCGACGCCGACGACGGTGAAGAGGAGTGGCCATCCAGGGCCAAGCCCCTGGCAAAATCGTAAGTATCCGAATACCAGAATAACTCATGGCGTTCCTTTATTGCACAGTATCTTCTGACGCCGAATATAATCATGCAGTCCGCCTAAGGCCCAGCTCGACGCTTCATCGAGCGGCTCCCTGGATTCGTCGGATGTGAATAGTCTTTCACTCCCGACTGCTACCTCCCCTCGCCCTACGGACGATGCCGAGGTGGAGTCCCAAAAGGAGCCAAGCCAGGAGGAGGTGGTCCTGGAGGCGCCACAAGGCAACCTCCCGGACTCCAGGTGCAAAGGGGATAAAACCCCATAGGGCTCTGAGTCCGGCCCTGGGCCGGACACCGCACCGGAACCTTCAGAGGTTCCGGAGTCCGGCAGGCGGCCCCCTAGTAAGAAGGGCAAGCCTACGATGCCGGTGACCTCCGTCCAACCGGAGGCACCGGATAATTTGCTGGAGGTGCTTAACGGCGCCTCCATCGACGAGGAGCACCGCACTATTATGAGTGTTATGATCCAGAAGGTTCAGTCTGCCAAGAGCAGGCTGACGGAAGCTTGTGCCAGCCTTCTAATAGGCTTTGAGGTATGTATTTAAGATATGTAAAAATATTACCTGCACAGACAGTAGCCCCTGATGCTCAGTTTGGTGTTCGGAAAGAAAAGTCGAACTGAGGATCTAAAAGATATACGCAGGAGTCTAACATAAGAATGTCAATATGGGAATGCAGGTTGCGCTGCTGACCTCTGCCGCACTGACTGCGGAGGTTCATGCATTGAAGCAGAGCCTCGAGCGGTCCAAGAACGAGATCGGCCTTGCCCAGAAGCGGCTCGAGGACAAGGAAGGTAAGTAACACCTTATGTAAGTATATAAAAAGATCTGGTTGCAAATAATGACAGGACCAACGTGAGTATTAGAGGGGCCACAACCGAGGTGGCGACCCTGAAGGAAGCGCACCGAGCAAGAAAAGCAGGAGGCGCGGGTGGCGGAGGTGTATCAAGAGCTCCACGCTCTCGTGAAAAAACACGAGAGTTTGGAGCTTGACTCAAAGACTCGAGAGTCCGAGCTCGCCTCGGCCCTTGAGAGCACCAAATCTGCCAAGGCCGAAGCACAAAAATCCCTCCAGGAAATTGAGGCGATGAAGAAGATAGCGGCGGGTAAGGCATTCTTTATGCAAAGCAAGCACGTGAAAGTGAATTACTTGTTACTTACCCGAGTCCGGAGCTCTCCAGGAGCATTGGCAGATCTGCCCCGCAGTGTGTCCGACGCTGCCGCATTCTATGGAGCCGAGGAAGGGAGCTCTACGGAGAAGGTGTTCTGGTCCCAGTATGTTGAGGCCGGACACCCGGTGCCCTTGAGTGACTAGCTGAAGCAGCTGGTCGAGCTCCATAAGGTAGCCTAACAGGCCATGAAGGGCCTTATAGTCCGGCTATGGCCTGGGGAGGTCATGCCTGGGAGCTACTTTGGGCTGGTGAGGCGGCTGGCGGATGCCTGTCCACGGCTTGAAGTCATCAAGTGCTCCATATGCATCGAAGGCGCCCGTAGGGCCCTTGCCCGTGTTAAAGTACACTAGGGCAAGATGGATGCTAGAAGCTGGTGACAGATGGGCCACCGGAGGGCAAGGAGCATCGCAAGCCCGAGATGTATTATGAGGGCATCCTGAAGGGTTCCCACCTTGTGGCGGATGAATGTTCCAAGGATGTAATTTTGAGTAAACTCGCTCGTGTTATCCTGTGCGCTGAAAACTTGTTCATATGCGCTAAGGAACACTTTTTGAATTTAAAATATTACCTTTTGTGCGGCCATTTATTAAATCTGAGAGATGGCGAGTCGTCGGCCTCTACCCCCATGCCACGAGTGCTGGGGTGTTCGGGATAAACCTGAGCACTCTTGTTCCCATTCTTGGGTCCTTCGAGGGAGGTGCTCAGCACAACGAACAAGGCAATCGGACTATAATGCTTTATCACTCTCACTTAGCCATAGAATTCTATAATTTTAAATTTTGGCCAAGCCCCTAGTATTCGGAAGACCGAGTTCGGGGCACTATCCACGCCTAGGCCGGACAAAGCCAGCTCCTCGCTCTAAGCGGCATAAGTCTTTAGGGACTCGAAACCTCTTGAACAGCGACCAGCTCTCGCCCTATCATGACAGTCAGTTTTAGCTTTCTCTACTGAGGTGCTTAACCCAGCTCAACCAGGGCACAATCGCAGTAGTTCTCCCAACGCTACCTTAGCCGATATAACGGAATGTAAGGTACCAAAACATGGGAGCCGGGCAAACCCAACTATTGACCCAAGACGTGCGAGTGTTCGGACTTCTCACACCATATTCTGGGGTACTTAAGCCCCTGGTGTATTGGCCGTACCAAAGTGTACAGTTGCATAATGTCATGACTGAACATATTTTACATAAAAAATGAATGCAATAATAGACAAGAGCTATATATTGTTTATTAAAGGCTGCTGTGAAAGCAGAACGATACAAATAGTGCGATAAGCAAGAGATGGGATTATTTGACATGTCCCCCTCCAGGGGCAAGCTGCGAGACTTTATGTAAGACAGGTATTTAGCTCGTTATAGAGACCAGATGGACATTCGACGTAGCTTTCTGCCCCCCTGGCTGCTGCATCGTGTGTTCGGCGATTGTACTGCCGGACAGGCCTTCCGGAGAGTGGACTCCTGAAAGTAAGAGAAAAAAAAGGATGACAAAATCTGGAGCCCCTAGTGCAGTTGAGCCGCATTTTGGGCATGCCGTGGTTGTGCCCCTCCCCTTATGCCCATGGTATTTCCAGAGCATAATTATGTATGCGTAGTACTGGTTTCGCAAGTTCGCGAGGGCTGGGGTTGGGTCCGCACTGCTACGCTTGCTCGGTACGTGCCAGGCGGTCTTGTTGTAGGTTACTCCGGGAGCGCTTGACGGTGTCTGGACGTTTAATAGCCGGACTGGGGAATTTCCTTGAAAGGCTACCTTGTACTTCCGCCGAGGTCCGCCGTATGCTCCTCTGTTCGGAGAGAGCGTTCGGTGTTTCCATTGACCGTAATGACTCCTCGAGGGCCTGGCATCTTGAGCTTGAGGTATGTATAGTGCGGCACCGCATTGAACTTTGCAAATGCGGTTCGTCCGAGCAGCGCGTGATAGCCACTGTGGAACGGGACTATGTCAAAGATTAACTCCTTGCTTCGGAAATTATCCGGGGATCCGAAGCCACTTCAAGTGTAACTGAGCCTGTGCAGTTGGCCTCTACACCTGGTATGACGCCTTTAAAGGTCGTCTTTGTGGGTTTAATCCTTGAGGGATCTATGCCCATTTTTCGCACTGTATCCTGATAAAGCAGGTTCAGGCTGCTGCCGCCGTCCATAAGGACTCTAGTGAGGTGAAATCCGTCAATGATTGGGTCTAGAACGAATGCGGTGAATCCGCCGTGGCGGATGCTAGTGGGTTGGTCCCTTCGATCAAAAGTGATCGGGTAAGAGGACCATAGGTTGAACTTTGGGGCGACTGGCTCCAACGCATATACGTCCCTGAGTGCCCGCTTCCGCTCCCTTTTGGGGATGTGGGTTGCGTATATCATGTTCACTGTCCGCACTTGTGGGGGAAAGCCCTTCTGTCCCCTATTGTTCGGCGGCCGGGGCTCCTCCTCGTCATCGCTATGTAGCCCCTTGTCTCTGTTTTCGGCACTTAACTTGCCTGCCTGCCTGAACACCCAACAATCCCTATTGGTGTGATTGGCTGGTTTTTCGGGGGTGCCATGTATCTAGCACGAGCGATCGAGTATTCGGTCCAAAATGGACGGGGCCGGAGTATTTCTTTTAAATGCCTTTTTCTGCTGACCGGGTTTAGAGCCTCTGAATCCGGCATTAACTGCCGTATCCTCAGCATTGTCGCCGTTAATGCGGCGCTTGTGCTTGTTGCGACGCGACCTGCCATTGCTATCCTTGGTATCTCAATTACCAGGGCTCTTGGTCACGTTATTACTATGAGCTAGCCAGCTGTCTTCTCCCGCGCAAAAGCGGGTCATGAGTGTTGTGAGGGCTACCATGGATTTCATCTTTTCCTGTCCTAGGGGTCGGGCAATCACTCGTCATGGATGTTATGTTTGAAGGCTGCGAGGGCCTCTGCGTCCGGACAGTCGACTATTTGATTTTTCTTAGTTAGGAACCGTGTCCAGAATTTTCTGGCCGATTCCTCTGGCTGCTAAATTATGTGGCTTAGGTCATCGGCGTCTGGTGGTCGCACATAGGTGCCCTGGAAATTGTTGAGGAATGCGGCTTCCAGGTCCTCCCAGCAACCAATTGACTCTGCTGGCAAGCTATTAAGCCAATGCCGAGCTGGTCCTTTAAGCTTGAGTGGGAGGTATTTGATGGCGTGTAGATCATCGCTGCGGGCCATGTGGATATGAAGGAGATAATCCTCGATCCATACCGCAGGATCTGTTGTGCCATTGTATGATTCTATGTTTACGGGTTTAAAACCCTCGGGGATTTGATGATCCATTACTTCATCTTTGAAGCATAGTGGGTGTGCGGCGCCTTTGTACTGGGTTATATCACGACGTAGCTCAAATGAGCTTTGTCTGCTATGTTCGGCCTGGCCGGATTTGCCATATCCGGCATGGCGGTTATCGTCACGTGTCGTGGGGCGCCCACGTGATCCGTGGATCGATCTTGTTTGCCTTGCCTTGTCCTCCAATATGTCTCGCAGGTCTGGCGCATTTCCCAGTGCCTTGGTATTTTTTGAGCGACGCCGGGGTGTGGCTTGAGTGGATGGTTGAGAGGCCTCTCTGTCGCGGCCACGAGGTGGCCGGTCGGCCACGTCGTGCGCTGGTGATGTAGGTTTAGGTGCTTCCTCCTCTAATCGTGGTAGTAGCCTGCACTTTGGGTAGCTCTTGGAGGGGCGTTCGAGTTCGTACTCTTCGGCCGCAAGGACCTCAGTCCATCTGTCAGCTAGCAAGTCTTGGTCAGCTCTAACCTGCTGTTGTTTTTTCTTGAGGCTGCTCGCCGTGGCCATAAGCCTGCTTTTGAAACGCTCTTGTTCGACGGGATCCTTAGGCACGACAAATTTGTCGTCGTCGAGGCTTGCCTCGTCTTCGGAGGGAGGCATGTAATTGTCGTCCTCTACCTCTCTGTCTGACGCTCTCTCATGAGGGCTGGCTTCTCCATCCTCCTGTGTTGAATCCTGCTGGAGGGGGTTGTCTTCGGCACTGTCCGGGGTGTTATTATCTCCCGTGCCGGAATCGTCGTTTTTGCTTTGCGAGATTTAGAACGGCGACGCTGACGCCGGCGCTTAGGCTGCTTCTTGGAGGGGTCATCCTCCGTTGTTCCATCGCCATTCCCTTCTTTTGGGGTGTCCACCATGTATGTGTCGTATGACGAGGTGGCCTTCCAGTGCCCTATAGGCGCTGGTTCTTGGTCGTCTCCTGCATCGGCGTCCATACCGTAGATGTCTTCAGAGTCGAAGTCGAGCATGTCTGTTAAATCATCGACAGTGGCTACGAAGTGGCTGGTGGGTGGGATTTGAATTTCTTCATCGTCTGCATCCCAACCTTGTTGACCATAGTCCGGCCAGGGCTCTCCTGACAAAGAGAGAGACTTTAGTGAATTCAGAATGTTGCCGAAGGGCGAGTGCTGAAAGATGTCCGCGGCGGCGAACTCCATGATCGGCGCCCAATCGGGTTCGATCGGCAGGGGCGCAGAAGGTTCGGAGTCCGGAGAGGAGTCCGGCACCTTGGAGTCACGAGCTTCGCAAAGGACAAGGCTGGTGTTCGGCTCGATCGCCGTAGAGATTGGAGCCCCCGAGGCGGTGTCCAGCCACCCGTCCTCGATTGGCGCAGTCGGCTCCGAGCTAAGGGTCGGAGCAGACACTGGGGCGACCTCCTGGGCACTATTCGGCGGTAGAGCTAGATCATGCCCATCGTGACAGTGTGGCGTGCTCGGCTGTGGCTCGAACCCGTCGAAGATCAAGCCTCCGCGGATGTCAGCCGTGTAGTTCAAACTTCCAAATCTGACCTGATGGCCATGGGTGTAGCTTTCGATCTGCTCCAGATGGCCAAGAGAATTGGCCCGTAGTGCAAAGCCGCCGAATACAAAGATCTGTCCGGGGAGAAAAGTCTCACCCTGGACCGCATCATTGTTGATGATCGGAGGAGCCATCGGGCCTAAAGATGACGACACAGAGGAACTCTCAATGAAAGCACCAATGTCGGTGTCAAAACCGGCGGATCTCGGGTAGGGGGTCCCGAACTGTGCGTCTAGGCGGATGGTAACAGGTGACAAGGGACATGATGTTTTTACCCAGGTCCGGGCCCTCTCAATGGAGGTAAAACCCTACTCCTGCTTGATTAATATTGATGATATGGGTAGTACAAGAGTAGATCTACCACGAGATCAGAGAGGCTAAACCCTATAAGCTAGCCTATGGTATGATTGTTGTTCGTCCTACGGACTAAAACCATCCGGTTTATATAGACACCGGAGAGGGCTAGGGTTACAGAGAGTCGGTTACAATGGGAGTAGATCTACATATCCGTATCGCCAAGCTTGCCTTCCACGCCAAGGAAAGTCCCATCCGGACATGGGACGAAGTCTTCAATCTTGTATCTTCATAGTCCAGGAGTCCGCCCCAAGGTTATAGTCCGGCCATCCGGACACCCCCTTGTCCAGGACTCCCTCACTGAGGGAAATACTTACGCTACTTTGCTGCATCACCCTTTCCTCTTCAACGTAAAACCAACACAAGCTCAAGAGGTAGCAGGGGTACATATAGCCTCTAGACAAAATCCAACTATTACACACATTTGATCCAACTCGGTTAGACCAAATAGAGAAACTCAGTGAATCTCGATGGGACCGACACGATCAACTCGATGGGACCGATGTGATAGGCTAGGGCAAAATCTCATCTCGGTGAGATCTATCGCATAAACTCGATGAGACCGATTTCAACGATGAGCGAACAAAGACTTGTCCAAGCAAACTCGGTGGGACCGATCGCTCCTTTCTGTGAGACCAAAATGTTATGAAAGGGAAACAGAGAGTTTGCAATGCGAACTCGGCGAGACCGATCGCCCATTTCGAGACCGAAGTGCTACAAAGGGAAACAGAGAGTTTGCAATGCCATCTCGGTGAGACCGAGAGCCCTATCGGTGAAACCAAATTGATTAGGGTGTGTGGCTATGGCTATGTCAAATGAACTCGGTGGCGCCAGATAGATCAAATCAGTGGGGCCGAGTTTGACTTTAGGTTTTCACTACTAGGTAAAAGCCTAGCAGTAGCGCGGATTATTGGCCTATCAATAGCGCGGGTAACCACGCTACTGATACGGCGCTACAGCTAAAGGTTAGAAGTAGCATTCATTGACACGCGCTACTACTATATCTACTTAGTAGTAGCGCGTGCTGCAACAACCGCTACTGGTAATTACTAGTAGCGCTTCTCTCTGCCCGCGCTACTACTATTATTCCATATTCTATTTATTTTTAATTTTAGGTCATATTCTTACACCTTTATTCAAGTTTTCATACAGTAGCAACTTAGAGATTTTTTTACATTATAATGAGTTATTAAATCACTAGGTGAAAGAACCACAGATTAGTTTCAAATGGATGGATCCTAAGTGACTAAGTCATGGATTGTCATGATAATCCATGACTTGGTCACTTAGGATCCATCCACTTGAAACTAATCCGCGGTTCTTTCACCCAATGATATAATAACTCATCATCAGCATATTAATATAAAAAACTCTTGCATCATATCATCGCCAACAACACTAGCTAATAATCATCATAGTTATTACCACCAACACTATTTAATCATCATAGTCATAGCTAATCACCACCAACACTAGCTAATAATAATCATCATAGTCATCACCACCAACACTCATTCTAGCTAGCTAATCACTCATGCTGCTCTCTCTCAGGTAAAATAGCATAGAACACATGTAGCACTCCTGATTCATCATATTGGAGCATGCAGATGAACCTATCTCCTAATTGTGGGATGCGCTTCTGATTGCTGCCCCCTAGTACTTCTCTGCAATCCTTCACAATTTTGCTCCAGTCTTTGACTATTAAGACTTGCTTGCTTTTAGAAATCCTGAATGCACTCATGTGCAATGTAGGATGTCTTGGCTGTAAGCTAACCATGGACATGCGACCTTTAGCCTCGATCCACTGAGGCACAACTATCATCGGGAGTCCATGAGAACATCGTAGTAACATACTTAGCAATGAAGTTTAGCTTAAAAAATAATGTATGCAAAAGATGCACTGAGGACAAATAGTAAAAATCTTACCATATTTCCCAAATAGATGTGATCGTAGTTCAGTACGAACACTATTGGTCGCACGTGTTGAGTACTAAGATTTTCAAGTTCAGGAAAATAATTTGTCTTGACAGTATGATGATCCTCAAGCCATGAAACATAATGACTTATCTCCTCGCAGTTTAGTTCAACCCCGGGACAGTAGTAGGTCATGTCTACCAAGCGCCGGACATGTTTGGTTGAATGCAAATAAGTTGTCAATAGAAATTAGTTGTTAACTATTTTTGAATAAACAATATCCAAGACATATATATGGTTGAGAAACTCACATAATGGTAGAACTGGAGGCATCTGCACATCGACCCAGATGTCGATATTACCTTCAATATCATCTTCCGAACGAATATCAAAGGTGATAAGCATATCAGGCTCAAATTCTTAAGCCTTGCATAGTGCTCGCCATTTTTTGTATTCAAAATGGGTGTAGGTGTCTGAATTGTATAATTTTGCGTCGAAAGTATAACCATGCTCGGTCCTCAAGTTAACTCTTTTTACCTCCATAGTTTCCATAGTACTTAAACCAACCTTATCCAAGACATACATCCTTGCATGGCAGGGGATACGCTTGTAGAATAGTAAAAAATTAAAATTATAAGTTGAAGCAAAAGAAGCAGAAGTCATGCTTAATTACGAAAAAAGACTTGTCATTGTGACTTACTATATCCACTTCAAAGGTGTCATCCAGCTTGATGCTGAAGCGCCTACCACCAACTAGGTGAGGCTGTCGCACAGGTCGCGCTCGTCTTCACATTATTCGCACATACCGAATTCCTTTTCGTCGTCAGACATTTCCTATGTTCATAGTTGAAACATTAATTAAAAATCAACCTAAGGCAACTACCAGGATACTCAACACACAGATCACTATTACTCAAGATGCAACGGGTTGACTTCAGGTCTGTCGAGTCTTCCTTCCTAAACTCTCATCTCACGTATATGGTGGGCACTCCCTCTCTGATATTGCGACCGTCGGTGATGGTCGCTACTCCTCCTTTCCCTAGTGCATTACAAATATCTAGCACAAGGAAAAGAAGGAGAAGCGACCCCCACGACAATAGTTGGCATTCTTCTTCTCTCATATATGGTGGACACTCCCTCACCGATTTTTCGACCATCGATGATGGTCACTACTCCTTCTTCCCCTAGTGCATAACAAAGGTCTAGCACGAGAAGAAGGAGAAGCGACCCCACAACACCAGTCGGCATTCTTCTTCTGGCACAAGTATGGAGCCCCGACAGACTTAAAGTCAACTCGAAATGTCATTTAGTTCTCTTTCTAGCAAATCCGGGACCTCGATATTTCCTACATATTCTAGCACAAGTCATGCTTAAATTCACGAAAAAATCTGGCATGACCTTTGCTAAAATAGGACATATCGAGAGCCTAAAATTTGCCGGAACAGAAATGAATCAACACTCCGAAAAAACATAGGTCACTCAGATTTTCCCTGCGATACAAAGATGTCCATACACATACAACGATGCTTAACTTGCAATTCCATCCCGATCAATTATCATAAGCATTCACACATGAGCTCACCAACTCAATACCATAGTTCTACTCTATTCAACACACCAAGGAGTAGAAAAGGAGGAGATGGACTTTGTCAGGACCCCGACTCGATGTCACATCGATCTAGCCGGTAACACCTCATATCACTTTGCGGCCTCACGCACGGTATTCCCACGGGTGTCGCCTTACCTTTGCCCGGGACCGTTTGCGCCTTTTGGCTCACGTATATGATAGTGTCGCTAGCATCCATATGATAAAGAGCCCGGGCTGACATGACTAGTCGTAAACCCAAAGTGGCACAGACTTACAGGGACAGGCATCCATGACCCAGCTCCGAACGTGTCGGTCATCAGCAAGTGGGTCCGGGCTGTAGCACTGGGCTAGCAGGACTCCGGTAAACCGGGCTGTAGCGGGCTAACAGGACTCCGGTACTCAAAGCGTGACATTTCCCCGAAGGGACAGACACAGGAACGAAGAAGGACACATGCCGGCCAGGCTAAGTGTTCCAGAGCAGTAGCAAGCTACCATGGCTCAGCGGTAACACTAGGAGACATTTCCCGGTAAGAGAGGCTACTAAAGATAAACAACTAGGTAGTCAGATCCCACACATACCAAGCATTTCAATCATACACACAATATGCTTGATATGTGCAAATACAACGAAGCATCACAACATGACTCTACGACACAAGTACTTTACTTAAGGCTCGGGGAGCCATACATAACATACACAAAGGTACGGGTCTCACGACCCAACATACAAGTCATACAGTCATACAAACCGGCAGCGGAAGTAACTTGTCTGAGTACAGACAACTAGTAAAATAAAGGAGGCTTGGAAAGCCTAGCTATACTACAAGGTCCTTCACAAGCTCAGGGTCACCACCTGGGTCTTTAGCCTACTCGTTGATGTCAACGTCTACATAGAACCCATCAGAAGGGGTTGCAGCGTCTTCTATAAAAATGTAGATTATAGCAACATGAGTACAAAGGTACTCAGCAAGACTTACATCAGATCCTACATACATGCATATTATCAAGAAGGGTTGGTGGAGTATTGCAGCAAGCCAGCTTTGACTCTTGGCTAGACTATCCTACGATACTCCAACTTGAAATGGTTTTGCGCACACGAGTCCACTACTCACCACTTCAATACACTACCGAGGATCCACCTCCGTCTTCCTACGGAAGAGCCATCCTCGGCACTCACACTTATCTTGAGGCTTTTAACAGTTTCCATTTACTTGTCTATGAACTGTATAGGCAACCAAGTAGTCCTTTACCGCGGACGCGGCTATTCGAATAGATCATGTTAACCCTGCAGGGGTGTACTCCTTCATACACGCTCCCACCACTTACCGTCGTTTACACGACATGTACTCGGCAACCTTCAAGCGGAAGCCCAACGTGGGTGTCGGCCACGACCTACCTAATCACCTAAGCCTCCAGTCCAGGTTTATCGCCTATCCAGGTTCCATCCGCAGGGAGTCCGGCCGAGGTTTCCCATACGGCCCCGAACGATGTGAACAGGGTTCCCGAAATACCTAACGGGTATTCGGTACACCGTGCCACGTACCTACCGCATCACAGCCCACCCCTACGGTCAGCGCTGTCCACGGCCTCCAGTAGGCTACAAACACCAGAAACTACTTGCAACTCCTGGACGGAGAACTAGGGTGAATAAGAAGCCGAGAGGGTCCATTGCTTTCGGGCCCAATGCATGGTAGTAGCTGATTCTTAAATCACACATACAGATCTCAGTGCTTAAGGTCGGCTTCAATGAAACAACCCACCATGTACTCCTACATGGCCTCTCATCGATACCTTTACCAAATCGTGTTCACCACACCACTCTCATTACCGACATAATCATTTCACTCTAGCCCATCACCCAGATGAACCAGACCTGACACGACTCTAAGCATAGCAGGCATAGCAAGGTAGGAACAACACATACATAGGGCTCGATCAACTCCTACACATGCTAGTGGGTTTCATCTAGTTACTGTGGCAATGACAGGTCATGCAGAGGAAATGGGTACAACTACCGTAGCACACAGCAGTTTGAATCGCGTTGTCTTAATGCAGTAAAAGGGAGCAGGAGCGAGAACATGGGATTGTATCGATATGATCAAATGGTTGGTTGCTTGCCTGATGGTTCGATGCACTGATACGGTTCTTCGTTAGGGTAGTCACGGTACTCCTCGGAGGCAAAACCTGTCGCAAAGGACATCGATACACAACCATTACCAAACAATGTGCAACAAAATTATGCATGCATGAAACATGGCAATATGAGTGTGTTGGGCTAATGCAACTAAAACCAGAAGGGTTTGAACAAATTTGAATCAAAGATTCAAATTTCAAACTCAAACATGGCCTTTTAAAGTGTTTTTCCTTGTTCTGCTTAAAACATCACTTTAACTTGTTTGATCATGCATGAAAATAGTACAGATGGATAGATTGGATTTTTCTGATCATTTTTCATATATAATTTGTCCAATTTGGAGTTACAGAATAAAAGTTATGAATTTTTTAAGTTTAAATAATATTCTGGAATTTCCTGATTTAATTTAAATCCAGAAATATAAATATTGCGCCAGCATGACGTCATCATGACGTCAGTGGTCAACTGCGGCTGGCTGAGGTCAAACCTGACGTGTGGGGTCCACACGTCAGTGACAGGGGGGTTAAACAGGGTTAAATTAATCCTAATTACTAATTAGTGGCGCTGGGGCCCACTGGTCAGTGTCAGGGGGTTAACTACAGTGGTTAGCGCTAATCCTAATTAGCTACAGGGCTGGGCCCACCTGTCAGGGACTCAGGGGGGTCCTGCCGTGGTCAAAGTGGGTCAAACCCACCGGCGACGTGACGCCGGCGAGGCCCGAGACGGCGGCGCGATGCGGGATCGCGCTACAGGGCACGGGCGAGGCCGTTCTTGGGCTCGTTGGAGAGCTCTTGCTCCCGCGCGTCGAACGGTGGTGGTGGCCGAGCCTGGGGTGGCCGGTACCGTCGACGGCGAGCTCGTGAGCGGCGGCCGGAGTTCGGGTGCGGTCGGAGTCGGCGTTGCAGGGTGTTTGGGGAGGCGTTGGTGCGTGCTGCGTGCTCCTAGTGAGGCGTGGAGCACGATAGTGTGCTCGGTTGGGCGCTACGATGACCGTGGCCACGACGGCGACATCGCCGGCGGCGTGGAGCTCTCGGCCAAGGTGGGGCTAAGGCCTAGAGGTCGAAAGAGACCAGGGGAGAAGGGGGAAACGACTCGGGGGCTCACCGCGGTTGCAGTGGGCGTCGAAGCGGGCTCGGAGACGCGCTGGAGACGGCGAATTCGACGGCGATGATGGTCGGAGCCCGAAGAGGGGAACGGCGACGTGGCGGCGATGCAGGGCTTCCGGAGGCCCGTGGAGCGGTGGGGAGGAAGAGGGGGTTGTGGCGGAGCTTCTGAGCTAGTCGGGGGAGCGAGGGGTGGCCGGAGACGGCTGCTATGGCGAACGGCGGCGACGGTGGTGTTCGGCCGTGTGAGAGAGAGAGCGAGGGAGAGGAGGGAAGAGCCGAGG
>NC_041383.1:524545052-524555242 GCF_002162155.2 Triticum dicoccoides
GCTTCCGGAGGCCCGTGGAGCGGTGGGGAGGAAGAGGGGGTTGTGGCGGAGCTTCTGAGCTAGTCGGGGGAGCGAGGGGTGGCCGGAGACGGCTGCTATGGCGAACGGCGGCGACGGTGGTGTTCGGCCGTGTGAGAGAGAGAGCGAGGGAGAGGAGGGAGAGCCGAGGGAGAGTGAGAGAGAGCAGGGGGGAGGCGTGGCGTCGTCCGGGGCATCGAGCGAGGAGGGGAGGGCAGGCAAGCAGGGAGAGAGGTGGCGTGGCGCGGTGGCGCGCGCGCGCCGGCCACACTCCCCTCCCTCTGTCGAGGACGAAGACGACAGAGGAGGGAGGTGGGCTGGGCCGGCTGCTGGCTGGGCCGGCCAGCTGGCTGGGCTGCACAGGGAGGAGCCCAGGTAAGCTTCTCCCTTTTATTTTTTTCTGTTTTCTAATTTCTGACATTTGTTTTGATTTAAATAATATATTAAATCATTTATTTAACTTATGCCAATTTTTGCAGGGGCTAGATATATTATTTCAGAGCTCCTTTATAAATGGCATAATATTTGGACATATATTAATATATATAATTAATATATTTCCAAAGCAAATATTTATGCATTAATTCCAAATGCCCAAAATAAATACCTATGAGCTCTTAAAAATAGTGGTTTGATTATTATCTCTGTCCAATATTTTCAGAGAGCAACATGAGCATTTTCTTGGACCCTTTTGGAGAAATTTTTATTTGGGTCATTTTCAAAATGATTCTGAGGGTTTCACAAATCCCCATTTCAAATTAAATGGAATTTTAAACATGATGCACACACTCTGATGCATGACTAGCTAGGGTGTGACAACTCACCCCCACTCAAAAGAATCTCGTCCCGAGATTTGGGTTCCTCCGGGAAGGAGGCGGGGTACTCGAGTCAAAGACGATCCTCCCTTTCCCAAGTTGCTTCATCCTCAGAATGGTGCGACCATTGTACTTTGAGGAACTTGATGTTCTGACGTCGGGTGATACGTTCGGCCTGATCGAGGAGACGAACGGGGTACTCTCGATATGTAAGATTATCTCGGAGATCAAGCGTTTCGTGGTCCACTTCACGGATAGGATCCGAGAAGCAACGCCTGAGTTGAGAAACGTGGAAGACATCGTGGACTCTGGAGAGATGCGGAGGTAGTTCCAACTGGTAGGCAACTTCTCCTCGTTTGGCGAGAATGCGAAAAGGTCCAATGTAACGAGGAGCCAATTTGCCTTTGATACCGAAACGATGGGTTCCCTTCAGAGGGGTGACCCGAAGATAAGCCTTCTCGTCAACCTCGAAAGTCATAGCCTTATGTTTTCGGTCATATTGACTCTTTTGGCGAGATTGGGCTGTTTTCAACTTTTCACGAACGATGCGAACTTGTTCTTCTGCTTCCTGAATCATGTCCGGGCCAAAGAATTGTCTTTCCCCGGTCTCTGACCAGTTAAGGGGTGTTCGACACCGTCGTCCATAGAGAACTTCAAAAGGGGCTTTACCCAAGCTAGATTGATAGCTGTTGTTATAAGCGAATTCGGCAAATGGAAGGCACTTCTCCCAATCCATTCCGAATGAGATAACAGAGGCTCGAAGCATGTCTTCTAGAATCTGGTTGACGCGTTCCACTTGACCACTCGACTGAGGGTGGAAGGCGGTGCTAAAGGAGAGACGGGTTCCCATAGCATTTTGGAAACTTTCCCAAAATCGAGAGGTGAAAAGACTTCCTCGATCCAAGTTAATTTCCAAAGGAACACCATGGAGAGACACTATTCGGGAGATGTATAAGTCTGCCAGCTGACTAGCGGTTATACTCTCACGAACAGGTAAGAAATGGGCTACTTTGGAAAGACGATCGACCACGACGAAAATAGCATTATTCCCTCTCTTGGTCCTGGGAAAACCGGTAATGAAATCCATACCAATTTTATCCCATTTCCATTCAGGAATAGCTAAGGGTTGAAGGGTGCCAGCAGGCCGTTGATGCTCTGCTTTTACACGACGACAAACGTCGCAATTAGCAATATACTGAGCAATTTCTCTCTTCATCCTAGTCCACCAGAACCTCTGGCGTAGATCCTGATACATCTTAGTACTACCGGGATGAATGGCGAGAGGGGATTCATGAGCTTCCTTAAGGATCAAACGCCTCAGGTTCCGCACTTTGGGAACCACTAGTCGATTCCCGAAGTATACGACCCCTTGATCATTAATGGAGAAGCAATTCGCAATTCCTTTCTGAATGTTTCTCTTGATGCGGGAGATTCCCGAATCTACCTTCTGTGCTTTGATAATCTGATCCGTAAGGGTAGGTTTTGCCACCAAGGTGGAAAGAAAACCTTGAGGAACAATGTGAAGGTTAAGCTTCCGAAATTCCTCATGGAGAAGCGGTTGACTTTGTTGTAACATCAGGTTGTTACAATAAGATTTACGACTTAGCGCATCAGCCATGACGTTGGCTTTCCCTGGGGTGTAGGTTATCCCTAAATCGAAGTCTGTGATCAACTCAACCCAACGTCTTTGCCTGAGGTTCAGATCCGGTTGGGTGAAGATGTACTTCAAACTTTGGTGATCAGTGAATATTTCGCAACGATTACCGAGGAGGTAATGTCGCCAGGTTTTAAGTGCATAGACTACAGCTGCAAGCTCTAGATCATGAGTAGGATAATTCTCCTCATGTGGGTGCAATTGCCGTGAAGCGTAGGCAATTATGTGTCGATCTTGCATGAGAATGCAACCTAGTCCTTGTCGCGAGGCGTCGCAGTAGATAACAAAGTCCTTGGAGAAGTCTGGCGGTACCAGTACGGGAGCAGAAGTCAGGCGTCTTTTTAGTTCCTGAAAGCTGTGCTCACATTGTGGAGTCCACTCGAACTTCTTATCTTTCTTGAGGAGTTCGGTTAGAGGTTTAGCAACCTTGGAGAAGTTCTCGACAAAGCGACGACAATAGCTCGCTAAGCCCAGAAAACTCCGAACTTGCTTGACCGATTCAGGTGGAGTCCAATTAAGGACGGCTTGAACTCGCTCAGGGTTAACAGCAATACCTTTACCAGATATTACATGACCCAGATAGGTCACTTCTGGCAACCAGAATTCACATTTAGAAAATTTGGCATAAAGGCGATGCTCTCGAAGTTTCTGCAACACTAGCCTTAGATGTTCGGCATGTTCTTCCTCATTCTTGGAGTAGATGAGTATATCATCGAGGTAAACCACGACGAATTTATCCAAATACTCCATGAAGATTGAGTTCATTAACCGAGAAAAGGTGGCTGGAGCGTTGGTTAAACCGAAGGACATGACGGTGTACTCGTATTGGCCATAACGAGTAACAAAGGCCGTTTTAGGAATGTCCCCGTTTCTGATTTTGATTTGATGGTAGCCCAACCTCAAATCCATCTTGGAGAAGACTGAGGATCCAGCGAGCTGATCATACAGGTCGTTGATCCTGGGAAGCGGGTACTTGTTCTTGATTGTGACCAAATTAACAGGTCGGTAATCTACAACCATCCGGTCCGTACCATCCTTCTTCTTGACGAATAGGACGGGGCAAGCCCACGGAGAAGAGCTAGGTCGGATGAAACCCTTTTTCAAGGACTCATCGAGTTGTTTCTTAAGCTCGGCTAGTTCTAGGGGTGCCATCTTATAAGGTCTTCTAGCAATCGGAACGGTTCCTGGAATGAGGTCTATTACAAACTCAACATCCCTGTCAGGTGGAACACCTGGCAATTCCTCTGGAAAGACATCCGGGAAGTCACGGACTACCGGAACGTCCTCAAGGTCTGGCAAAGGGCTGGCGTTAAGAGAATATAATTGTCGCTTGGCTATTCGGGTCAAGACATTGACTATTTTGCCCGAAGGGTGAGTGAGTTGAACAGTCCTAGAGAAGCAATCAATTTTGGCATGATGAGCTGACATCCAGTCCATACCCAAAATGATATTAATATCTGAAAATTTAAGGGCTATCAAAGAGGCAAGGAAAACAAGTCTGTCGACTTGGATTTCATTTCCATGGCTTACTCTAGAAGTTTGCCATTTGGATCCCGGAGTTTGAATTACCATAGAGGTTGGCATATCACCGAATGAGACGTTATGCAAACGAGCATAATTTTCAGATATAAAAGAATGAGAGGCTCCTGTATCGAAAAGAACAGATGCCGGGTGGCAATTAACAAGAAGCGTACGAAGAACGACGTTGGGATCCTCTTGAGCTTCTTCGGCAGAGATACAGTTGACATGGCCACGTGAGGCGGTGACCGGCTTGGCGTGGAATATTTTTCCTGTCGGCTTGCCACGGCCAACAGCTTTAGCAGATTGATTGGGGTTGGTCTGGGGACTCTCACGCATATAGTGGCCAGATTCCCCACACTTGAAACAAGTCACGGAACTGGTATGTGGAGGAGCATTGTTGGTTGGACCCCCATAGGGCTTGGCCGGTGCAGACTGTTGAACGGGGCGAGGCGCCTGGAAGGATGGCCTCGGTGTGAACCTGGGTGGCAGGGCGATGTTGGGTACCCACACGCGGCGCTTCTGAGGACCAGCACCGGATGAGGAACCCATATCACGGCCATGCTTGCGTGTTGCGTCATAGTCAGTCTGACCAGTTTCAGCACTGATGGCTTTGTTGACAAGTTTCTGGAAGGATGTGCACTCATGCAGACGGAGGTCGCGGCGAAGCTCAGGACTAAGGCCCTTACGGAACCTTGCTTGCTTCTTGGCATCGGTAGACACTTCCTCAGTTGCATATCGTGCGAGATTACCAAACTCCCTGTTAAAAACATCCACAGAAAGTCGGCCTTGGGTGAAACTGCAAAATTCTTCACGTTTACGGTCCATGAGACCCTCCGGAATGTGATGCTCACGGAAAGCCTCGCTGAACTCAGCCCAAGTAGTGACATGGCCCGCTGGGCGCATAGCTCCATAATTTTCCCACCATAGACTGGCGGGGCCTTCAAGATGATATGCAGCAAAGGTGACCTTGTCAGCCTCCGCTACCAGCGCGGAACGCAGTTTATGAGAGATACTGCGAAGCCAGTCATCAGCGTCGAGAGGCTCGACGGAGTGGTGGAACGTGGGTGGATGTAATTTGATAAAATCACTGAGTGACACCACGTTAGTCCTCTGATGGTGTGCCGTGTTCTGTTCAATACGCTCCAACAAACGGTTGGTCTCCCGCTTGTTTCTCTCAGCTTCCATCATAACCTCGGCTAGTGAAGGAGGATGAGGCAGATTTTCATTCCTGCCTTCACTGCCTTCGGCCTGCTCTTGAGAAGCAGGGTTGGCGCGCGTGTTGACCATCCTAGGTAAACAAGACAATGATTTAGTCAGGATGATAAGATTCCGACATAGGATAAAATGTAAGGAATAACTCAAAATGCAAGATGATCATCCGTATGACATGGTAGATACAGAAACTGCTTCTTTATTCCATCGTCATACACACCATACAGGGTTTAGTACAAGACCAAACAAAGTACTATTACGGTGAAAAGAGGATTACATCTCATCGGAGGCATTCCAAGCTCCTATACATTATTTTTCTACACCTCCGGAAAGAGTACAAACTAGGTCATATCCCACGAGTCACGTGGGACAATAGAAGACACAGCTAGTGCGAACTAGTGATACTACCACTAACTCAGACCGATCCGTAGTAGTCCTCGTAGAAGTCACCTCCATAGCCTGGAAGCTCAACATGATCATCCGGAAACAGACGATCTCGCGGAGCTTGTGGACCATAGGGGCTAGGATGAGGCCTTGGACCAACAGACGGTGGCCTGCGGGGACCGCGAGGTGGGGTGATGTCTCCTACATCACGCCAAACCATCACGTCTGGCAGAGCAGATCTCACAGGGTAGAGATCGCGCATATCTGAATATCCAGCTTGCACCACCGGTGCGAACCGAGTCAAAGTGGCCCAGTGGTCAGCACGGGTATTGAAGAGCTCTAACCTTAAGGCCCGATTTTCACGGTCCTTATCCTCGAGCATCTCAGCAGTGGTGCGAGTCCGTGAATCCTCCTGAGTGGGGTCAGCATAGATAGCCTGGAGATACCCTTGTGCTCCCGGAAGTGATCCTGGCATATACCGGAAATCAGAGTCCCGAAATATACCAGATCTGACTCGCATAATGGTCATCATAGAGTAGGCGGCGTCCTGCACAGCCATCTCAATGGTAACCCCGAGTCCATAAGAGCAGTGAAGAGGCTCGGTGGATCCAGGATAAGATGGAAATATCCTGACAGTGCAGAGATACTGGCTTTGACTAAAGTCTCGGAATTGCTCTTCGACCGTGTACTCGGGATACCAGCGGTATCCAGCCTCAGTCATTACCCTGACCAACTTGGCAGTATGGCCGGGTACATCTAGGCATCGAGTCAGGCGAACCACTTGATTGGGGTCGCGAGTGGCCATCTGAAAGCACAATCATAATGCAAGGGCATTAGAATTTCTAGCAAAATTTCGGTAGCATAACAGCTGTAAATGTTCAAGAAGGATTTTGAGACATTTGGCAAAGGATTTCGTACACACTCAACATCATCATATCAAAGTTTTGAATCCATTCTAACAACATAATGTGGTAGTAGAACTGAACTAGGCTTGTATCCATGAAACTTATAAGGTACTACTGATTAGTAACACGTGATCCTGATAGAGAGAATAGGTCCTAATTCCTTAACCCCCGGTGGAAGAATGGACTGACTCAGATCAGAATGTCATAAGATAAAGAAGTAAAAAGAGCCTTACGTTCCAACCCACAAACAATTCCCCTACATATAACTAAAGAATTTCTAGACTCAACATCGACCAGTTTGGCTTGGAGAACCTACAGGCAGTCCGGCTCTGATGCCAACGCTGTCAGGACCCCGACTCGATGTCACATCGATCTAGCCGGTAACACCTCATATCACTTTGCGGCCTCACGCACGGTATTCCCACGGGTGTCGCCTTACCTTTGCCCGGGACCGTTTGCGCCTTTTGGCTCACGTATATGATAGTGTCACTAGCATCCATATGATAAAGAGCCCGGGCTGACATGACTAGTCGTAAACCCAAAGTGGCACAGACTTACAGGGACAGGCATCCATGACCCAGCTCCGAACGTGTCGGTCATCAGCAAGTGGGTCTGGGCTGTAGCACTGGGCTAGCAGGACTCCGGTAAACCGGGCTGTAGCGGGCTAACAGGACTCCGGTACTCAAAGCGTGACATTTCCCCGAAGGGACAGACACAGGAACGAAGAAGGACACATGCCGGCCAGCCTAAGTGTTCCAGAGCAGTAGCAAGCTACCATGGCTCAGCGGTAACACTAGGAGACATTTCCCGGTAAGAGAAGCTACTAAAGATAAACAACTAGATGGTCAGATCCCACACATACCAAGCATTTCAATCATACACACAATATGCTCGATATGTGCAAATACAACGAAGCATCACAACATGACTCTACGACACAAGTACTTTACTTAAGGCTCGGGGAGCCATACATAACATACACAAAGGTACGGGTCTCACGACCCAACATACAAGTCATACAGTCATACAAACCGGCAGCGGAAGTAACTTGTCTGAGTACAGACAACTAGTAAAATAAAGGAGGCTTGGAAAGCCTAGCTATACTACAAGGTCCTTCACAAGCTCAGGGTCACCACCTGGGTCTTTAGCCTACTCGTTGATGTCAACGTCTACATAGAACCCATCAGAAGGGGTTGCAGCGTCTTCTGTAAAAATGTAGATTATAGCAACATGAGTACAAAGGTACTCAGCAAGACTTACATCAGATCCTACATACATGCATATTATCAAGAAGGGTTGGTGGAGTATTGCAGCAAGCCAGCTTTGACTCTTGGCTAGACTATCCTACGATACTCCAACTTGAAATGGTTTTGCGCACACGAGTCCACTACTCACCACTTCAATACACTACCGAGGATCCACCTCCGTCTTCCTGCGGAAGAGCCATCCTCGGCACTCACACTTATCTTGAGGCTTTTAACAGTTTCCATTTACTTGTCTATGAACTGTATAGGCAACCAAGTAGTCCTTTACCGCGGACGCGGCTATTCGAATAGATCATGTTAACCCTGCAGGGGTGTACTCCTTCATACACGCTCCCACCACTTACCGTCGTTTACACGACATGTACTCGGCAACCTTCAAGCGGAAGCCCAACGTGGGTGTCGGCCACGACCTACCTAATCACCTAAGCCTCCAGTCCAGGTTTATCGCCTATCCAGGTTCCATCCGCAGGGAGTCCGGCCGAGGTTTCCCATACGGCCCCGAACGATGTGAACAGGGTTCCCGAAATACCTAACGGGTATTCGGTACACCGTGCCACGTACCTACCGCATCACAGCCCACCCCTACGGTCAGCGCTGTCCACGGCCTCCAGTAGGCTACAAACACCAGAAACTACTTGCAACTCCTGGACGGAGAACTAGGGTGAATAAGAAGCCGAGAGGGTCCATTGGTTTCGGGCCCAATGCATGGTAGTAGCTGATTCTTAAATCACACATACAGATCTCAGTGCTTAAGGTCGGCTTCAATGAAACAACCCACCATGTACTCCTACATGGCCTCTCATCGATACCTTTACCAAATCATGTTCACCACACCACTCTCATTACCGACATAATCATTTCACTCTAGCCCATCACCCAGATGAACCAAACCTGACACGACTCTAAGCATAGCAGGCATAGCAAGGTAGGAACAACACATACATAGGGCTCGATCAACTCCTACACATGCTAGTGGGTTTCATCTAGTTACTGTGGCAATGACAGGTCATGCAGAGGAAATGGGTTCAACTACCGTAGCACACAGCAGTTTGAATCGCGTTGTCTTAATGCAGTAAAAGGGAGCAGGAGCGAGAACATGGGATTGTATCGATATGATCAAATGGTTGGTTGCTTGCCTGATGGTTCGATGCACTGATACGGTTCTTCGTTAGGGTAGTCACGGTACTCCTCGGAGGCAGAACCTGTCGCAAAGGACATCGATACACAACCATTACCAAACAATGTGCAACAAAATGATGCATGCATGAAACATGGCAATATGAGTGTGTTGGGCTAATGCAACTAAAACCAGAAGGGTTTGAACAAATTTGAATCAAAGATTCAAATTTCAAACTCAAACATGGCCTTTTAAAGTGCTTTTCCTTGTTCTGCTTAAAACATCACTTTAACTTGTTTGATCATGCATGAAAATAGTACAGATGGATAGATTGGATTTTTCTGATCATTTTTCATATATAATTTGTCCAATTTGGAGTTACAGAATAAAAGTTATGAATTTTTGAAGTTTAAATAATATTCTGGAATTTCCTGATTTAATTTAAATCCAGAAATATAAATATTGCGCCAGCATGACATCATCATGACGTCAGTGGTCAACTGCGGCTGGCTGAGGTCAAACCTGACGTGTGGGGTCCACACGTCAGTGACAGGGGGGTTAAACAGGGTTAAATTAATCCTAATTACTAATTAGTGGCGCTGGGGCCCACTGGTCAGTGTCAGGGGGTTAACTACAGTGGTTAGCGCTAATCCTAATTAGCTACAGGGTTGGGCCCACCTGTCAGGGACTCAGGGGGGTCCTGCCGTGGTCAAAGTGGGTCAAACCCACCGGCGACGTGACGCCGGCGAGGCCCGAGACGGCGGCGCGATGCGGGATCGCGCTACAGGGCACGGGCGAGGCCGTTCTTGGGCTCGTTGGAGAGCTCTTGCTCCCGCGCGTCGAACGTTGGTGGTGGCCGAGCCTGGGGTGGCCGGTACCGTCGACGGCGAGCTCGTGAGCGGCGGCCGGAGTTCGGGTGTGGTCGGAGTCGGCGTTGCAGGGTGTTTGGGGAGGCGTTGGTGCGTGCTGCGTGCTCCTAGTGAGGCGTGGAGCACGATAGTGTGCTCGGTTGGGCGCTACGGTGACCGTGGCCACGACGGCGACATCGCCGGCGGCGTGGAGCTCTCGGCCAAGGTGGGGCTAAGGCCTAGAGGTCGAAAGAGACCAGGGGAGAAGGGGGAAACGACTCGGGGGCTCACCGCGGTTGAAGTGGGCGTCGAAGCGGGCTCGGAGACGCGCTGGAGACGGCGAATTCGACGGCGATGATGGTCGGAGCCCGAAGAGGGGAACGGCGACGTGGCGGCGATGCAGGGCTTCCGGAGGCCCGTGGAGTGGTGGGGAGGAAGAGGGGGTTGTGGC
>NC_041383.1:524555252-524570726 GCF_002162155.2 Triticum dicoccoides
TGTGGCGGAGCTTCTGAGCTAGTCGGGGGAGCGAGGGGTGGCCGGAGACGGCTGCTATGGCGAACGGCGGCGACAGTGGTGTTCGGCCGTGTGAGAGAGAGAGCGAGGGAGAGGAGGGAGAGCCGAGGGAGAGTGAGAGAGAGCAGGGGGGAGGCGTGGCGTCGTCCGGGGCATCGAGCGAGGAGGGGAGGGCAGGCAAGCAGGGAGAGAGGTGGCGTGGCGCGGTGGCGCGCGCGCGCCGGCCACACTCCCCTCCCTCTGTCGAGGACGAAGACGACAGAGGAGGGAGGTGGGCTGGGCCGGCTGCTGGCTGGGCCGGCCAGCTGGCTGGGCTGCACAGGGAGGAGCCCAGGTAAGCTTCTCCCTTTTATTTTTTTCTGTTTTCTAATTTCTGACATTTGTTTTGATTTAAATAATATATTAAATCATTTATTTAACTTATGCCAATTTTTGCAGGGGCTAGACATATTATTTCAGAGCTCCTTTATAAATGGCATAATATTTGGACATATATTAATATATATATAATTAATATATTTCCAAAGCAAATATTTATGCATTAATTCCAAATGCCCAAAATAAATACCTATGAGCTCTTAAAAATATTGGTTTGATTATTATCTTTGTCCAATACTTTCAGAGAGCAACATGAGCATTTTCTTGGACCCTTTTGGAGAAATTTTTATTTGGGTCATTTTCAAAATGATTCTGAGGGTTTCACAAATCCCCATTTCAAATTAAATGGAATTTTAAACATGATGCACACACTCTGATGCATGACTAGCTAGGGTGTGACAGACTTTTAGCTCACTGACTCGAGTGTAGAGGAAGTAGCTAGAGGTAGCCCCGATGACGATCACTCCAAGGAGACACGACTCTACAAAGCCTGCATATTCCACCGAGTGAAAATTTTAGATCATCAAATCTCATATAGCATTCTTGATGACAAAGTGATAATGACATAAAAATAATTAAATTTTCCAATATATTACTATATTGAAAAACAAAATTACAAAAAAATTCTATACCTATTCACTAGTTTTCTATCCTATTCAAAAAACTATTTTATATTCAAAAAAGCTATTCCCTAGTTTTCTATTACTAAAATTTTCTAGTTCTAGCCCTAACAAACTATGTCTAAAACATCCTAGTTCTAGCCTAATATTTACTAAAAATACCTTAGTGAAACCCTAAATTATCTTATATATAAACATAACATAACTAAATTAAGCACTTACTAACTTACTAAAATAGTAAATATAAACTACATTATCAGTGCGGAGAGATGGAGGGAGGAGGGAGGAGAGAGGAGGAGGGGGTGGGATGCCGAGAGAGGAGGGAGGAGAGAGGAGGAGGGCGGTGGGACGAGGAGAAGGAGGAAGGAGGAGGGTCACGGACGGAGGAGGGACGAGGATGCGACCGGAGGAGGGAAGAGGACGCGGCCGGAGGAGGGAGGAGGACACGGCCGGAGGAGGGAGGAGGGAGGAGGAGGAGGGGTGCCGCATACCGAGGAAGGAGAAGCGAGGGCGGCGGCGGCAATGCGGTGGTGGGGGAGGGCCGTACGTTGGCGGCGGCGGTGGACAACGTGCGTGGGAGAGCGAGAGTAGGAGTGGAGAGGGGGAGAGTGAGGGGTGGTTGGGGGAAGAAGATAGGATGGGTTTAGCAGTATCGCATGTTAGGGGAAAGCGCTACTGCTAAACTACTTAGCAGTAGTGTGTTTCAGGCGTACGCACTACTACTACACTTTGCCTCGCGGCAACAGTTTGGCAATTTTAGTAGTAGCGCCCTTCGTCCTTGCCGCGCTACTGCTATATCTGTAGCAGTAGCGCCTTATGTGGATACGCGCTGCTGCTAAGTACTAATAGCGGTTCTTTTTAACCCCCGCCACTGCTAAGGTTCTGTGTATAAGGTTTTCCCTAGTAGTGTTTGGACAAATATGGTTGATAGTTTTGGAGTAATATCACTAAGCACTTAAGCAAGTAGACCATTAAACAACACATCATCCCCTTTTAATAGTATTGGCTTTCCTATGGACTCAAAGTGATCTGGGATCACTAAAATGAAAATGAAGCATCTTGAGCCTTTGTCAATCTTTGTCCTTTGCATTTTGAGGGGTCCACATCTCTAGTCCATGCCATGCCAATCATTGAACTTTGTGAAACATTTTACTTGAATGGATATTAGCTCAATGAGCTATATGTTCTTATGAAATTACCAAAACCACCCGTTAATTGCACTTTCAATCTCCCCCTTTTCGGTAATTGATGACAACATATAGATCAAAGCTTCACAAAAGATAATATTAATGAAATACATCGTCACTTTGATAAGTATGTGATAAGCAAGAGCTCCCCCTTAATTTCTGCATTATTTAAATTTTGCTTTTGAATGCAAATCACTGGTACGCGTCGGTGTTGTACAAATGGTTTTAAACCCCTTTCCGCGACGGCATTTGGAACCGTCACCTAGTGAGTGTGGGCAATTAGGGGGTCCTTCCACACGACCCAGAAACCGTCGGGGATAGGGGCCCTACAGTACTCCTTTTCATTTGTGGTCGCATTGCCATCGCAGTCGGTATTCTGTGGTGCTACATTTTCGATGCCCGGCCCATCACAAACGGTTCACTATTCTGTCGGATAGGATTACGAAATGTCGGACCATCATAACATCGTCGTACACGACAACTATCGCACACGCTATTCTGTGGTGCAACGTTTACGATGCATAATTCATCAGAAACAGTTCATGGTCGCGAATAATGTACGATAAGGCAACTATCGCACACACTATTCTGTGGTGCAACGTTTATGATGCATACTTCATCAAAAACTGTTCATGGTTGCAAATCGTGTACGATAAGGAAACTATCGCAAATGGTTAGTTTGCTAGCACCGTTTATGATATTGTCTGACATCCCACACACTATGCAAATGGCAACTGTGTGCACACTTGCACACGTTTCCTCTCTGTGAACCATCTCAGATTATGGTGTATATCGCAAATGTTTGTATTTTACCAACCGTGTGTGTGATACGTCTCCAACATATCTATAATTTTTGATTGTTCCATGCTATTATATTACCTGTTTTGGATGTTTATGGGCTTTACTTTACACTTTTATATCATTTTTGGGACTAACCTACTAACCGGAGGCCCAGCCCGAATTGCTGTTTTTTTTGCCTATTTCAGTGTTTCGAAGAAAAGGAATATCAAACGGAGTCCAAACGGAATGAAACCTTTGGGAGCGATCTTTTTGGAACAAACGTGATCCAGGGGACTTGGACTGGACGTCAAGCAACGGAGGAGGCAGCCACGAGGGTGCCTGGCGTGCCCCCTACAGGTGGGCGCGCCCCAACCCTCGTGGGCCCCTCGAGGGTCCACCGACCTACTTCTTCCTCCTATATATACCCACATACCCTAAAAACATCCAGTAGCACCACCAAAAACTATTTCCACCGCCGCAACATTCTATATCCGCGAGATCCCATCTTGGAGCCTTCACCGGCGCTCCGCCGGAGTGGGAATCGACCATGGAGGGCCTCTACATCATCTCCAAGGCCCTTCCGATGAGTTGTGTAGTTTACCACAGACCTTCGGGTCCATAGTTATTAGCTATATGGCTTCTTCTCTCTCTTTGAATCTCAATACAAAGTTCTCGATCTTCTTGGAGATCTATTCGATGTAACTCTTTTTGCAGTGTGTTTGTCGAGATCCGATGAATTGTGGGTTTATGATCAAGTTTATCTATGAGAAATATTTGAATCTCCTCTGAATTATTTTATGTGTGATTAAGTTATATTTGCAAGTCTCTTCGAATTATCAGTTTGGTTTGGCCTACTAGATTGATCTTTCTTGCAATGGGAGAAGTGCTTAGCTTTGGGTTCAATCTTGCGGTGTCCTTTCCCAGTGACAGCAGGGGCAGCAAGGCACGTATTGTATTGTTGCCATCGAGGATAAAAAGATGGGTTTTATATCATATTGCATGAGTTTATCCCTCTACATCATGTCATCTTTCTGAATGTGTTACTCTGTTCTTTATGAACTTAATACTCTAGATGCATGCTGGATAGCGGTTGATGTGTGGAGTAATAGTAGTAGATGCAGGAAGGAGTCGGTCTACTTGTTACGGCCGTGATGCCTATATACATGATCATGCCTAGATAATCTCATAATTATTCGCTTTTCTATCAATTGCTTGACAGTAATTTGTTCACCCACCGTAATACTTATGCTATCTTGAGAGAAGCCACTAGTGAAACCTATGGCCCCGGGGTCTCTCTTTTATCATATAAGTTTATCATCTACTTTTATTTGCATCTTTTTACTTTCCAATCTATATCATAAAATACCAAAAATATATTTATCTTATCATATTATCTCTATCAGATCTCACTTTCGCAAGTGGCCTTGAAGGGATTGACAACCCCTTTATTGTGTTGGTTGCGAGGTTCTTGTTTGTTTGTGTAGGTGCGTGGGACTTTTGAGGAGCCTCCTACTGGATTGATACCTTGGTTCTAAAAAACTGAGGGAAATACTTATGCTACTTTGCTGCATCACCCTTTCCTCTTGAAGGAAAACCAATGCAAGCTCAAGACGTAGCAAGAAGGATTTATGGCACCGTTGCCGGGGAGGTCTTCTCTCAAGTCAAGACATACCAAGTACCCATCATAAACTCATCTCCCTCGCATTACATTATTTGCCATTTGCCTCTCATTTTCCTCTCCCCCACTTCACCCTTGCCGTTTTATTCGCCCTCTCTTTCCCAATCTCCTCTTTCTTTCGCTTGCCTTTCTGTTTGCTTGTGTGTTGGATTGCTTGTCGCAATGGCGCAAGATAATACCAAATTGTGTGACTTTTCCAATACCAATAATAATGATTTCCTTAGTACTCCGATTGCTCCTCTTAATGATGTTCAATCTGAAATCAATGTTGCTTTGTTGAATCTTGTTACGAAAGATCAATTCTCCGGCCTTCCTAGTGAAGATGCCGCTACCCATCTAAACAACTTTGTTGATTTGTGTGTTATGCAAAAGAAGAAAGATACGGATAATGGTATTGTTAAATTGAAATTATTTCCGTTTTCACTTAGAGATCGTGCTAAAGTTTGGTTTTCGTCTTTGCCTAAGAATAGTATTGATTCGTGGAATAAGTGCAGAGATGCTTTTATCTTTAAGTATTTTCCTCCCGCTAAGATCATCTCTCTTAGGAACGATATTATGAATTTTAAACAACTTGATCATGAGCATGTTGCCCAATCTTGGGAAAGAATGAAATTGATGATTCGATATTGCCCTACTCATGGTTTGAACTTATGGATGATCATACAAAACTTTTATGCCGGATTGAATTTTGCTTCTAGAAATCTTTTAGATTCGGCCGTGGGAGGCACTTTTATTGAAATCACCTTAGGAGAAGCTACTAAACTCCTTGATAACATTATGGCTAATTATTCTCAATGGCACACCGAAAGATCTACTAGTAAGAAAGTGCATGCTATAGAAGGAATTAATGTTTTGAGTGGAAAGATGGATGAACTTATGAAATTGTTTGCTACTAAGAGTGCTCCTATTGATCCCAATGATATGCCTTTGTCTACTTTGATTTAGAATAATAATGAATCTATGGATGTGAATTTTGTTGGTAGGAATAATTTTGGTAACAATGCTTATAGAGGGAACTTTAATCGTAGACCATTCCCGAGTAATTCCTCTAACAATTATGGAAATTCCTACAATATTTCTTATGGCAATTTTAATAATATGCCCTCTTATTTTGAGAATAGTGTTAAAGAATTTATGATCTCTCAAAAGAATTTTAATGCCTTGCTTGAAGAAAAATTTCTTAAGTTGAACATTGATAGGCTTTCGCTTGATGTTGATTCTTTGAAACTTAGATCTACTACTCCCAAGCATGATATCAATGAGTTTCTCAAAGCCATGAGAATTTCCATTGGTGAGTGCAAAGAAAGAACCGCTAGATTGCATGCTAGGAAAGATTGCTTTGTAAAAGCGTGTTCTTCTAGTTTCCATGAAAATAATGATGAAGATCTAAAAGTTATTGATGTGTCCCAGATTAAATCTTTGTTTTGCAATATGAATCTTAATAATGATGGGACCGGAGATGATTCAACTTTAGTTAAAAGGCGTCCGAATGATTATGAGTTTTTAGATCTTGATGCTAAATGTGGTAAAAGTGGGATTGGAGAGGTCAAGACTTTAAATAGCATTGAACCCACTATCTTGGATTTCAAGGAATTTGATTATGATAATTGTTCTTTAGTAGATTGTATTTCCTTGTTGCAATCTGTGTTGAATTCTCCTCATGCTTATAGTCAAAATAAAGCTTTTACCAAACATATCGTTGATGCCTCGATACAATCTTATGAGGAAAAACTTAATTTGGAAGTTTCTTTACCTAGAAAACTTTATGATGAGTGGGAACCTACTATAAAGATTAAAATTAAAGATCATGAGTGCTATGCTTTGTGTGATTTGGGTGCTAGTGTTTCCACAATTCCGAAAAATTTATGTGATATTCTAGGTTTCCATCTTGATGATTGTTCTTTAAATTTGCACCTTGCGAATTCCACCATTAAGAAACCTATGGGAAGGATCAATGATGTTCTTATTGTTGCAAATAGGAATTATGTGCCCGTAGATTTTATCGTTCTTGACATAGATTGCAATCTTTCTTGTCGTATTATTCTTGGTAGACCTATCCTTAGAACGATTGGTGCAATTATTGATATGAAGGAAGGGAATATTAGATTCCAATTTCCATTAAGGAAAGGAATGGAACACTTTCCAAGAAAGAAAGTTAAATTACCTTATGAATCTATCATGCGAGCTACTTATGAATTGAGTGCCAAAGATGGCACTACTTAGATCTATCCTCGCTTTTATGCCTAGCTTGGGGCGTTAAACAATAGCGCTAGTTGGGAGGCAACCCAATTTTATTTTTGTTTTTTTTTTCTTCTATTTAGTAATAAATATTTCATCTAGCTTCTCTTTAGATGTGTTTTTATGTTTCAATTAGTGTTTGTGCCAAGTAGAACCTATAGGATAACCTATGGTGATAGTTAATTTGATTCTGCTGAAAAACAGAAACTTTGCGCGCACGAAACTAATTTTAGTAATTCACAGAAACGTGCTTTTGTATTGATTCTTTTTTCTATAGATCAATAGAAAATAATTTACCAGGACTTCCTATCTTGGTAGGATTTTTAAAGTTCCAGAAGTATTCGAGAGTTACAGATTGCTACAGACTATTCTGTTTTTGACAGATTCTGTTTTCCGTGTGTTGTTTGCTTATTTTGATGCATCTATGGCTAGTATTGGGGGTATGAACCATAGAGAAGTTGTAATACAGTAGTTTTAACAACAATATAAATAAAGAATGAGTTCATTACAGTACCTTATGTGGTGGTTTTTCTTTCTTGCACTAACGGAGCTTATGAGTTTTCCTGTTGAGTTTTGTGTTGTGAAGTTTTCAAGTTTTGGGTAAAGGTTTGATGGACTATGGAATAAGGAGTGGCAAGAGCCTAAGCTTGGGGATGCCCATGGCACCCGAAGATATTCAAGGATAACCAAAAGCCTAAGCTTGGGGTTGCCCCGGAAGGCATCCCCTCTTTCGTCTTCGTCTATCGATAAATTTACTTGGAGCTATATTTTTTTCGCCACATGATATGTGTTTTGCTTGGAGCGTCTTGTATGATATTAGTCTTTGCTTTTTAGTTTACCACAACATCCTTGTTGTACACACCTTTTGCGAGAAGCCCACTTGATTAGAATTTATTACAATACTTATGTGCTTCACTTATATCTTCTGAGCTAGATAGTTTTGCTCTAGTGCTTCACTTATATCTTTTAGAGCATGGCGGTGGCTTAATTTTGTAGAAATTGTTAATCTCTCATGCTTCACTTATATTATTTTGGGAGTCTTTTAGAACAGCATGGTATTTTCTATGGTTATAAAATTGGTCCTAGAATGATGGGCATCCAAGTTGGGTATAATAAAAACTATCATAGGAAGTGAATTGGATGCTATGATCAATTTGGTACTTGATAATTGTTTTGAGATATGGAGGTGGTGATATTAGAGTCATGCTAGTTGGGTAATTGTGAATTTAAAGAATGCTTGTGTTGAAGTTGGCAAGTCTCGTAGCATGCACGTATGGTAACCGCTGTGTAACAAATTTGAAATGTGAGGTGTTCTTAGATTGTCATCCTTATGAGTGGCGGTTGGGGACGAGCGATGGTCTTTTCCTTCCAATCTATCCCCCTAGGAGCATGCGCATAGTTCTTGGTTTTTTATGACTTGTAGATTTTTGCAATAAGTATATGAGTTCCTTATGACTAATGTTGAGTCCATGGATTGTACGCACTCTTACCCTTCCATCATTGCTAGCCTCTTCGGTACCGTGCATTGCCCTTTCTCACCTTGAGAGTTGGCGCAAACTTCATCGGTCCATCCAAACCCCGTGATACGATATGCTCTATCACACATAAACCTCCTTATATCTTCCTCAAAACAGCCACCATACCTACCTATTATGGCATTTCCATAGCCATTCCGAGATATATTGCCATGCAACTTTCCATTGTTCCGTTCATCATCATGACACGCATCATCATTGTCATATTGCCTTGCATGATCATGTAGTAGACATCGTATTTGTGGCAAAGCCACCATGCATAATTTTTCATACATGTCACTCTTGATTCATTGCCCATCCCGATACACCGCCGGAGGCATTCATATAGAGTCATATCCTGTTCTAGTTTTGAGTTGTAATTCATGAGTTGTAAATAAATAGAAGTGCGATGATCATCATTATTAGAGCATTGTCCCCAAATAAAAAAAGAAAGGCCAAAAAGAAAAAAAAAGGCCAAAGAAAAGAAAAGAAAAAGAAAAAAGAAAAAGAAAAAAAGAAAGGCCCAAAAAAAGAAAAAGGAAATAAAAGGGGCAATGTTACTATCCTTTTCCACACTTGTGCTTCAAAGTAGCACCATGTTCTTCATATAGAAAGTCTTCTATGTTGTCACTTTCATATACTAGTGGGAATTTTTCATTATACAACTTGGCTTGTATATTCCTACGATGGGCTTCCTGAAATGCCCTATGTCTTCGTGAGCAAGCAAGTTGGATGCACACCCACTTAGTTTCTTTTGTTGAGCTTTCATATATTTATAGCTCTAGTGCATCCGTTGCATGGCAATCCCTACTCCTCATGTTGACATCAATTGATGGGCATCTCCATAGCCCATTAATTAGCCTCGTCAATGTGAGACTTTCTTCCATTTTGTATTCTCCACACAACCTCCATCATCATATTCTATTCCACCCATAGTGCTATATCCATGGCTCACGCTCATGTATTGCGTGAAAGTTGAAAAAGGTTTGAGATTACTAAAGTATGAAACAATTGCTTGGCTTGTCATCGGGGGTGTGCAAGATGAGAGCATTCTTGTGTGACGAAAATGGAAGCATGACCAAACTATATGATTTTGTAGGGATGAACTTTCTTTAGCCATCTTATTTTGAGAAGACGTGATTGCTTAGTCAGTATGCTTGAAATATTACTATTTCTTATGTCAATATGAACTTTTATTTTGAATCATTTGGATCTGAACATTCATGCCACAATAAAGAAGATGACATTGAGAATTATGCTAGGTAGCATTCCACATCAAAAATTCTGTTTTTATCATTTACCTACTCGAGGACGAGCGGGAATTAAGCTTGGGGATGCTTGATGCGTCTCCAACGTATCTATAATTTTTTATTGTTCCATGTTATTATATTACCCGTTTTGGATGTTTATGGGCTTTACTTTACACTTTTATATCATTTTTGGGACTAACCTACTAACCGGAGGCCCAACCCGAATTACTGTTTTTTTGCCTATTTCAGTGTTTCGAAGAAAAGGAATATCAAACAGAATCCAAATGGAATGAAACCTTCGGGAGTGATATTTTTGGAACAAACATGATCCAGGGGCCTTGGAGTGGACGTCAAGCAACAGAGGAGGCAGCCACGAGGGTACCCGGCACGCCCCCTACAGGTGGGCGCGCCCCTACCCACGTGGGCCCCTCGAGCATCCACCGACCTACTTCTTCCTCCTATATATACCCACGTACCCTGAAAACATCTAGTAGCACCACGAAAAACTATTTCTATCGCCGCAACCTTCTGTATCCACGAGATCCCATCTTGGAGCCTTCGTCGGCGCTCCGCCGGAGGGGGAATCGACCACAGAGAGCCTCTACATCATCTCCAAGGCCCTTCCGATGAGTTGTGAGTAGTTTACCATAGACCTTCGGGTCCATAGTTATTAGCTAGATGGCTTCTTCTCTCTCTTTCAATCTCAATACAAAGTTCTCCTCGATCTCTTGGAGATCTATTTGATGTAACTCTTTTTGCGGTGTGTTTGTAGAGATCCGATGAATTGTGGGTTTATGATCAAGTTTATCTATGAGAAATATTTGAATCTCCTCTGAATTCTTTTATGTGTGATTAAGTTATATTTGCAAGTCTCTTCGAATTATCAGTTTGGTTAGGCCTACTAGATTGATCTTTCTTGCAATGGGAGAAGTGCTTAGCTTTGGGTTCAATCTTGCGGTGTCCTTTCCCAGTGACAGCAGGGGCAACACGGCACATATTGTATTGTTGCCATCAAGGATAAAAAGATGGGGTTTATATCATATTGCATGAGTTTATCCCACTACATCACGTCATCTTTATTAATGCGTTACTCTGTTCTTTATGAACTTAATACTCTAGATGCATGCTGGATAGCGGTCGATGTGGGGAGTAATAGTAGTATATGCAGGCAGGAGTCGATCTACTTGTCACGGACGTGATGCCTATATACATGATCATGCCTAGATAATCTCATAATTATTCGCTTTTCTATCAATTGCTCGACAGTAATTTGTTCACCCACCGTAATACTTATGCTATCTTGAGAGAAGCCACTAGTGAAACCTATGGCCCCCGGGTCTATCTTTTATAATATAAGTTTATCATCTACTTTTATTTGCATCTTTTTACTTTCCAATCTATATCATAAAATACCAAAAATATATTTATCTTATCATATTATCTCTATCAGATCTCACTTTCGCAAGTGGCCTTGAAGGGATTGACAACCCCTTTATTGCGTTGGTTGTGAGATTCTTGTTTGTTTGTGTAGGTGCGTGGGACTTTTGAGGAGCCTCCTACTGGATTGATACCTTGGTTCTCAAAAATTGCGGGAAATACTTACGCTACTTTGCTGCATCAATGTGCCGTAACAACCTGGAGGGCGTAATTTCACCGTAATTTAATTGCTGCTATATCAAATTGAAATTGAATGTATGCTATAGCTTTATTCATATCCATCAGGTTCAGACAACCAATGAATTATTTGATTCATAGGTACACATCAAGAATTACATAAGAACAAAATAAAGAATGATGAACCACAGTTGTATACTTGTACTATTAAAGACGGGAAAGAAAGAGGCAAATACATTCTGGTTGCTGACCAGGGTGAAGCAGAATGCCCATATTGTGCCCTCCTCCATGCAGAAGGCTTGCACGACTCTAGTCCAACCCCTTGTGATGGCCGACCGCCCACCCTTCATGGTCTTCATGGAAACATCTAGATAATCATCGTGTTCTAGTAGAAATACTTGAACCTTTGCATGCCCACCAATCATGTAGTTTGAGAGGTAATCTTTAGTAAACTGCTTTGGGAACCACTACAAAGGAAAAAAGATTCAGACATTGTCATCTAACACAACTCATTATGGGCTGTAAAAAGAAGGCTACAGAGTTCTTAGTTACCATCCTGCAGTTTGCTGTTGTATTGGATAAAGTGTAAACAAATAGTTTAATTGCCATCTTTTGTCCCATTTTACTAACAATCTTTATCAGCTTCCTTACTTGATGTTGGTTCATCGATATCTCATTTCCCCATATACAGAAAGGGTCGAAGCACGGATCTTTACCAATGACATATGTACCTAGAAGCACCAAGTTAATATTAGAAGATAAACACCAATTGCACAACGATGTAGTACAACACTCTTATATAATATGTTATAACATCCAATATACTCACATATTAGATGAATTAACATCTTATATTATGGGCCAGAAGGAGTTTATTGCATTCTTACAAATTATCGGCTGATTAACTGCTGTTGTATCCATGGTTTAGAGTTAGTTTGAGCTAGTTCGGGCTCAAATAGCCCAAAAGTATATCTAAACATGAGGGCTAGTTTGAGCTAGTTGCATCTATAACCCACCCCAAAAAAACTATCCAACCCAAGAGGTGCTAATTGGAGCTAGTTCTCCTAGTGCATTTATTGTCAATTATCTAATCCTGTCATCCAAACACCTCTTTGGATGGAGTTAGTTCAGGGTTAGTCATGAGCTAGAAACTAACTCTAACCTCTAAGCTAAGTTGAGTATCCAAACAGGGTTGTGTTGTTGTTGTTGTTGCTGCTGCTCTTCTACGTGTATCTAGACATCATTAGAACATTAAGGAAACACTCTTCCTTGTTGCTATGTAGCCTAGGATTGCGTATGTAGACATTAAGTACAATGCATGTTGCTATGTAACCTTAGATATATTACCTTTGTCCCTAGTTAACCTAACAATAAATGGGTTGCAGATATATTCAGTTAAAAATCCGATTCACTTATTAGTCCCTTATCAGCTCCCGGCCTATATGGTACCAGCTAACGATAGCCTGAACAGTGAGCATATATAAGCCAGGGGATGAAACTAACCTCGATGGAAAACAACATTCATTCCCAAAATTTTCATGTGTAGGGACATCAAGAAGCATGTTAAGCACAACAGGCTAAACATCAACCAAAATTATCCATGGTAGACAAAATAATCTCCAAAAGATAGCTTCAATGTGCAGGTTTAAGCACGCTAGTAAAGCAAAACAAGTGAAAAGGTGTGTTAACTGCAACATGCCTAACATTTAACAACAAGCAAACATAGTCATTCAAACTCGTATTGTGCCGGTCTAAGTACATTGGTTATTGTTAAATAAAAAATGGTAAGGCGTGTTTAACTACAAGATGCAGCAACCAAATGTAGTCATTCATGCCCTGTTTGTTTCAGCTTTGCTTGGATTTTAATCACCTATGGATTTGCTTCAGTGGCGAAGCTGTTTCTGCGAATTAGCTTCACCACCGAAGTACACTTTGAGGTGCTTCAGTAAATTACACTAAAAATGACCCAAATTCAGATTCAGCTTCACTGGCAAAGCTGATTCCAAATAGTTGTTTGTTTTGGAATCCAGATTTGGCTTCACTGGCAAAGCTGAATTTGGTCCCAGAATCCGAAACAAATAGGGCCATAGTTGTATTGTTGAAACTGGTACTGATGAAATGGAACTGCACAGTTCATACTTGCACATATTGAACATCACGTTGTGAATAACTGGAATAAACAAGGCATACTATGAACAACCAAAGATAGCATTTGAAACTGGACATATGCTAACTACAAACAACAGAACAATCAAATAACTTTAAAAGAGGCATATGCTAGCTATAATAGGCTTAACAGCAAGCAAATATATGCATTCCTATCGGTATGTTTAAAACTGGATTGATGAAATGTACTGCACAGTAAATAATTGCACATACAGAGCATCGCATTGTGAACAACTGAAATAAACAAGGCATACTGCAAACAACCCGATATAGCAATTAAAACTGGACATATTCTCACTACACTACAAAAGGGACTTGACAAAACAAATCATGGGTTTCCCCCTATGAAGAGGCACGGCAAAACAAATCATGGGTTTCCTCACTTGTCACAGATGGGCTCGTTCCCGTGGGAAGAGAACGGACCCTGGATGCGCTCCATGTTGTCGCAGATGAGCTCCTTCCCCCTTGGAAGAGCATGGTTGTAGGGTTCCCTCCCTAATGTCATAGACAGGCTCTTTCCCCTTGGAAGAGAAGATAGGCTCTTTCCCCTTGGAAGAGCCAGAGAGGGTGCCCTCCTCGTGGTCGCCATCAATGAGGTCTGACTTGGAAGCTGTGGATCCCACGCCAGCATCGCAGAACGTGTCCTTCAGAAATGACAAAAGGGGCTCGATGGCGATGTAGGATGGCAAGTTGTTGACAGCGAGCCAGAGGAGATCAGCAGCGGGGCCATGCATGAGATCGACGACGGTTGAACCCGAGGGGTTGGGGATGGGCCACTTAACCTATGACATAGCCCGCCTCAGGCCATCGTTGTCCATGACATCGATGTCGTAGCCGGCGGAAGAGACATGCCCGCATACTCTAGCCCGCTGCTTGAGTTCCTAGCGCCAGTAATGGTCGTCGGCTTCCTCGGCGATGTCGGGCGAAGAGACCGCGATACACCTCTTTTGGGTCAGTCACTCCTCGAGCTCCATGGGAAGCGTAGCCGGGCTTAGGCTGCCACGCTCAGGAGTGGGGGATGGGGATGGGGATCGGGATCTAGGGGAAAAGGGGCGTTTGACAGACGTCATCTAAGAAACTCAGGGCGGCCTTGGTATGGAGATCGGTGGGTAAGCTGCATGACCAAACCGGTAGATGTTGACAATGGAGGTCTTGCGGCGGCGGCGGGGACCTTGCTAGGGTTTCGAGCGAGGAAGGGTGTGTGTGTGTGTGTGCGAGTGCGCTCGAGGAGGTTTTGGTGTGTGTGTGTGGGCGTGTGTGTGTGTGTGTGTGTGTGTGTGTGGAGGGGGCAGGGTGCGTGTTTGAGGAAATGACACGGGTACTGAAAATTTTACAACGCGGGAGTGAAATGCCGGGGCTAATGAAAATTTTGATGATGGTGCATCCCACACGGACCGTGTGTTATGAAACAGAAAAACCCTCGAGGCGGGCAGATATTTTCTAGGGCAGGCGGGATTGGGAACAAGAAACATCGCACATGGTCCGGAGATAACAACCGTGTGTTATGAAACACAAAAACCCTCCTCGAGGCGGGAAAATATTTTCTAGGGATGCAGTGGGATTGGGAACAAGAAACATCGCACACGGTCCAGAGATAACAACCGTGTGTTATGAAATAGAAAAACCCTCGAGGCAGGCAGATATTTTTTTAGAGGGGGAGCCTCGTGGAGCCCAGTGTACTGTGCGTATGTGTGTGTGACAGGGGCACCAGCGTGGCACATGGTTAGTTTGAGTGAACCATGTCTGTTGCGTCATCTGACTTGTCTAATGTTCATAAATTTGGCGAAAAATGACGCGGGAGAGGGTCAGAACACGAACACACTTGCATGTGGACCAAATTTATATGTATGAAAAGGATGGTTTGATTTTCAAATACCAAATGCAACTTCGATGTCGCTCCTATCTCACAAAGCGCACGATATTGCTTGCCCCCCCCATCGTGTCGGCACGAAGGGAATCCTAAGCTATGAATGCATGCCCCGCCCCCCGCCCCAACCGAGGCTCACCTAGCAAAGTGTGAAGTAGCTAGCA
>NC_041383.1:524571095-524623344 GCF_002162155.2 Triticum dicoccoides
TGAAGGGAATCCTAATCTATGATGCCCCCCCAACCGAGGTTCACCTAGCAAAGTGCAAAGTAGCAGCCCCCCAACACACTTTTAAGTCGGCGGGCCAGAGAGGCATATCACCAAGATTGATCGTAAAACGGACCAAGAATAATCCACCTTGGTCGTACAACCTCTCTCTTGTTGCTGGTCAAAGTGATGGTCATCCATGCGGCCCCAGATAGGCTAGCCCACCAATAATCACGCAAGTAACTAGCTAGTCCCCGAAGACAATCACTGCACCCAAACATATGTATGGATCACGTGTGTTTCTTAGTACACAATGGAACAACTTTGATGTGGCACCATGATTTTGAACTAGAAATCCTTACACTGGCTGAGGGTTAGGTTGATGATGCATATGTATGTTACACCACACTTCAAGAGGATGACAAGGATTCATGCATGCATGCGTGCATAGTATATGCGCTCAAACTTTAATTAGGTCTGAATCTCACCATGACCTATATTATGATAACACGAACCAAATGAAGAATCCGCCATGGTAACCTATCTTGTTTCCGGTCAAGGTAATCATGGATTTCCACATGGGCCCATGAATATATAGGCTTGTTGTCGATAACCACGCGAGGGAGTGTACCTTTCAAAGACAACCACTACATGCATATGTATGGAGGTGATGCGTGCATGCATGTTTGAATACCATTTCACAACATTGATGTGGCGCATGCGTCGAAAATCATACACTCTCCCCACACAGAGCGAGATTGGTTCATGACGTGCCGTTGTACTAGCCACTTCGACTCGATGGGAGGGATTCATGCGTACACATGCATGCGTTGTACTAGATCAATGATGGCCCGCATTGCTGCGCCCGTCTATTTCTACAATTGAATGGTAGGAATTTAGGTAAGTTCATTTGGACACGTAGATATATGTAGAGCAAAACATCCAAATTAAAATAATCCTTATATTGGTCAATCACAAGTTATTGGCATACATCAAAGCACTTGTTGCCATGCTTGTGTCTTGTTGAAAGAATGATAGAATTAGGTGAGAATATGAGAATTTGGACAGTCCAAATACTTAACAAAATATGAATACGTAGTTACAACTATAGTTGGGTCACCTTGCAAGAAAAAGACTATTGGGTCTATAATGCAAGGCATAATGTGTTCCGGTATATTATAGGTAATGAGTAAAAATACGAAAATTTGGGCATCGAAAAAAACAGTATAAGATCACAATCACAACATTATAATTACGATGAGGGATATTAAGCATATGAAGATTCATCTCCTGGTTCCAGAATTGGAAGTAAATTTTAATTCTGCAGAGTCAAGGGTGATGAAATACTTCAAAAATATAGTGAAAATCGTATGTCATTCTTCCCCATATCAACACGCTAGGAGAAAGTAACAAACAAAAAGTTTTATGTACCTTGCTTCCCTTGAAACTTTTGTAGTCTACCAACAAATCATCTTCAATCTCAGATAATGCATTAGTTAGTGTAGTGAATTTAACCTGCACACAATGCCATTCATTCTCAACATAGATTGCTCAACTTTGGAGGATATTTCTGCACCAAAATTAGTACCAAACTCAACAAAACCGGGTGTGTGTGTATTATTTGAATCAGTAGCTAGATTTTGAATCATGTAATACTTAACACCCTCCATCGGTTGCAGCCATCAATAACAATACTTCCTGATCCATGGAATATGGTCAAAGCGTGTTAAGGAACATGTGTTACGAAGAACAAGGAATATGGTATATATAAAAGCCCAAACACATGGCAGAATAAAATGTTGATGGAGCGCCCAACCCTTGGAGCCAGGAGTGTGGTTTAGGCATGGGTCTCCTTGATGTTGCCGCTTGAGGTGAAGCCACTGCCCATCTCACAGGAATAGCCGCTTTTGCTAGGAGCCCTTATGTTGCCGCTTCTCCTCGGCAAAGTGCAGCATGATACAATATGTGATTATTTTTGAAAGAAACCCTACGACATAAGAGATTTGGCAGCACAAGCACAGAATAGTGAAAATAGTTAGTTACTTTGTATGGCAGGAAAAGTGAAGATAGTTATTGTATTGTAGCTTATCGTAAATTTATAAGGTGTAATACTGATTAGATCAATGAAAAAATCTGAAAACATTAGATGCATGCAGATATGATTTCTCATCCCTCGTCCACTCTATTTCTTACTCCACTTCCTTTATGTATGTACATCTAAGGAGAACATAACTCATTTTTTTTAAAGAAATGCTATGGAAAACAAGGCAGAGAAGCATCCATCTAATGGCAATATACTCTGTAGGCAGAGGACAACACCTGCTGGACCACAAGGCCACCCGACCCGTCCTACAGCTTCTCGCCAGGCCGAGGAGGCTAGTTAGGCCTCGAGTTGCACGATGTCGAAATAGCCTGCACCTCCAAAAAAAGGATGAGTTGCAAGCTCTGCCAATCGTCCTACCATCTGTTTCAGCAGTAAACTCAATGCACATATGTTGCAGGAAAAGAATTCCTCCACATATGAGAAGAGGTCTCACCAGGAAAGAAACAATCCTCTAAGTCAGTTCACCCTGCCAGCGAGGAAGAGGTTCGATGGGCTACTGGCGGCGCCCATGGCCGTCGTGCAGGGCGAGGCTGGAGGAAAGGATGGTAGACTTATATCTACCTGCGCTGTCCGTCGCGTCGATGGAAACCCAGCACACTCGCCATGGGAGTCCAGGCTCCCGCATCCATCGGCACCTAGGTTGCTCGACCATGGAGAGGCGCCGCCATGCGAGGCTGTCAGGAACGAAAGCAGAGTCACGAGTGTCGAGTGTTTTAGGGTTTTCCAGTTTTGCGTTGCACGGGAGCGTAGTATAGGCCCAATAGGCCCAATTGAATCTCAGAAGCCAAAAAAACCACCAGAGCAGCGGCCCGAGAACGTTAGCGCTCGTTACGCGAACCTGATCGCGCGATTGCATGCGATTAAGAGCACAACGGATGGCCAAGAAGACTAAAAGTGACGATCCAACGGATACAAATGCTAATAGCCTGAGAGGGCAGCAAAAGTGCTCAGTTATAATGTATCTATATATATAGGGCTGGACAATTCTGTTACCGGTAACAGAATAATATTTTGTTACCCTCGCCCCCTATAAGGCGCGACGCGTCCACGACCGACACAGCCCCAATCCGACCCACTTCTTACCGCCGGAGGCAGCCGTCGCGAGCGAGCGAGCGACGGCGACAGCCGGAGCGAGGGAGCCCGCGGCACCGTGACCCGCCGACGGCGAGTTTGCATCACCGGCCCCCGATCCACAGCCACCACTCCCCCCGACGCGCCGCCATCTAGCCATGCCGCCGGCCCGACTGCCGCCACCATCAGTCGCCTCATCCGGCGCTGGAGCATCACCGCGCACCTCCCCGGCGTCGGGTGGCGGAGCCTCCCCGCGTGCTTCCCAGCCGCCGGGCGCAGGAGCCTCCCCGCATGCCTCCCTCTGTCTGGTGCAGGAGCCTCCCCGCTCCCCTACCCGCCGCCTGGTGCAGGAGCTTCCCCTCACGCCTCCCCGCCGCCGGGCGCTGGAGATTCGCATGGGCCGTGATCCACGCCTCCTGCCTCCGCCCCTCGACGGACCTCGTCGACAGAGCTCCACCACGAGCACGGTCGTCTCCCCAACAACAATGGCTCCGCCATCCAAGTTCTTGCCAATACGCCGCCAACGAAACGAAGATGGAGTCACATGCAACAAGATGCAGGTGATGAATCCTTCCCACACAAATTACTAGCAACACCAAGTTTTTGAGATCTGGGTTTGAATGAAGATAGGTACCATGTTTTTGTCAATTTATCAGTTCATCAGTTTATCTGTGCTGCTATGCTCTGCCTACATGTTACACTATTAAGTTCATGAGTACAAAATTGTGTGCTGCATTTGTGCTGCATTAGTACATTGCAAATGCTTGCATCAGTTCATTTACACCCCTGCCACTTGATGCACAATTAGCATGTCGAGATTAATGTCAGTACCTCTAATATGCTAGCTTCAGTTCAAGTAAAAAAACTTAAACTTATGCATCAGTCCAAGTGGATAGTACTAAGGTTCAGCTACCACTGAAAAGTTGTATGTTGTTATTTCTAAGAGTACAAGTCATGTAGTTGCGTCAGTTCAAACGAGTGGATAGTACTAAGGTTCAGCTACCACTGAAAAGTTGTATGTTGTTATTTCTAAGAGTACAAGTCATGTGGTTGCGTCAGTTCAAACGAGTGGATAGTACTAAGGTTCAGCTACCACTGAAAAGTTGTATGTTGTTATTTCTAAGAGTACAAGTCATGTGGTTGCGTCAATTCAAACGAGTGGATAGTACTAAGGTTCAGCTACCACTGAAAAGTTGTATGTTGTTATTTCTAAGAGTACAAGTCATGTAGTTGCGTCAGTTCAAACGAGTAAAAAAATTGTTACTGAAAAAAAATTGCTACACAGTAAGTTCAGTGATGCATAAACTGGCAGTACTTGTAATGTAGATGCATTGATGCACGATTAGGATGTCGAGGTTACTGTCAGTGCATCTAATATGCTATCTTCAGTTCAAGTTAAAAAAATTAAACATATGCGTCAGTCCAGGTAGATAGTGACAAGAGAGTGCCACAGTTACATAGTAAGTTCAATGATACATAAACTAGGAGTACTTCTAGTGTAGTTGCATAAGTTATAGAAGAAACAGTACATCAGTACATCCGTGTTTAAACATCAATTTCATAAGTTCGACTGAAAATGAACCAGATTAATCCCAAAACTATTGAATGTTGTTTGCAGAAGCATGCAAGGCGGCGCACGCAGCAAGCATTTCTTGAGACAGACAGATATGGGGCACCACCTGGTTGGGTAACACCAGAAATACCGCCTGGATATTTCAACAGTACAGGCAGATTTGAAGATACACCGCAAACATCAGAAGCACAGACATGTTCTTCTATACAGCAAACAGCAATGTCTGGGAATGCAAGCTTTGCCACTGCTGGGTTGCAACAAGGCCAACAATATCACCAACAAAAAATGTTTTCCTTCCCCAGCGCATGCAAAAAGCCAAGGATAGGAAGCCGTGGATGGGTTGCAAGAAGGCTTCCACCAGTCGCTCCGCCAGCATCAATCATTCGTGCTACAAAAGCAGTTGCGACGGGAAGACCAGGGCAAAAAGACAGAAATTTTGGCCAATCTAGCAGGTTCAAAAGTACAAGATATGAGCCATATAGACAAGAGCAACATCACAATGAATCTGAGGAGAGACGGCTGTACAACGAGAGAAAGAGATCTTCGTCATAGTTGCTCCCTCCAAGAGATGCATTGCTGCATGTGCCAAGGGTGACACCACCGGTGCCCATAAACCAGGGAGAACAATAAACACCAGAGGCAGCGCAGAGCTATACACATGTAAGTATCCATATAGAAAAAAATACAAGCACAGTCCATACCATGGTGCTGTGACCACCCCATCTAACATTTTTGTTTGGTCACTGTTGTGTGCAGCCACCTGACATTGAAGCTTATGTTCTGCCAAGGCTAGAGATGAGGTTTGAAACATTCAAAGAAAGTAAGAACTTCTACAACGTATATGCAAAGCACGCTGGTTTTGCTGTCAGGGAAGGCCCCAAGATTAAGACCAGAGCCTACCTTTATTGCACGTGCCATGGAGTTTATGAATCAAAGGTGTCTGAAGCAAATAGACAGCATAACAAGACGACAGCCAGAAGTAACTACGGGGCTAAAATGAGGCTGAAGAAGGAAAAGGATGGAACATTTGTCGTAAAAGAGATAGTCTGGGAACACAACCACATGCTACAGCTCACCGCAGAAATGCTTGTCTTCTTGCATCCCACAAAAACTTTGACAAAACAATCTTGGAGTACGTCAAGTACCTGCAGTTCAAAGGCACTGAACACGCGCAAATCATGAGCATTCTGGGCGGTGATGACCCTGGTAGCTACTTCCTCGAAATGAATGCCAAAGACCTGATTAACCTGTAAGTAACTTGTTCTCCTCCCATAAATAGCCTACGTCTTTTTTTCTCTGTCAGTACAAACATATCACGCAACGCATGACATGACGCCAGTTCAACATGCATTTTTCAATGAACTTTTAATATGCAGGAAAGCAAAGAATTCAAGGATTGATGATGTGGGCGATGTCCTAAAGACTGTCAACTTCTTTAGGGAGATGAAAGCTATAAACAGGGAATTCTTTTGTGACATGCAACTCGATGAGTCCGACAGAGTTAAGAACATGTTCTGGGCGAACGCAAGCTGCCGAGGGGCGTATCAGGACTTCGGGGACTGTGTAACGTTTGACACAACATATAAGACCAACAAGTACCATATGCCACTTGGGGTGTTTGTCGGAACTAACAACCACTTACATACTACATTCTTTGGTTTTGCCCTGATAAGAGATGAGGATGCAGATTCACTCAAGTGGATGTTCAAGACATTTTTAAGGTGCATGAGAAGGAAGGCTCCTACATGCGTCCTCACAGGTACACCCGCTAAAACCACCCCCAACCACCACCCCCCTTCCAAAAAAGAAAAGGAAAGTAACACAATAAAAATGTTGTGTCAGTTCTATTGGTATATATGCACAACCATCTGCTGACCACTCCGAGTCTATTTTCTCATTACTAGACCAGTGTCCGGCAATGGCTTTGGCGATTGCAGATGTTTTCAAGAACACAGTACATAAGCTATGCCGCTGGCACATTATGAAGAAGTATAGGGAACACCTCGCATACCTGTATTTCCTACACTATGACTTTAAGGATGAATTCGCATCAATTCTCAACTGGCCCCTCATGCCAACTGAGTTTGAGGATGCCTGGAAAAGACTCATGGATAAGTACAACCTCCACGATGATGCCACAATGGTGGGCATGTGGAACGAGTGTGAGAAATGGATATCAGCCTACTTCAAAGAAATTTTCTGCGCCAAAATGACATCCACACAGCGAAGTGAGAGCATGAACTATGTGCTCAAGAAGAACTACGTAAATGAGAGACATAACCAACACCGGTTTGTCAGCCAGGTAAACTCCTGCGTCAAAACTAGGAGGCAAACAGAGAACCAGGAGACAATGGCTAACCGGGTATAGCTCTATCACTTGTCGTAAGACAAAAAATTACATGCTTACTAAAGTAAAAAACTTTATTAGTAGTTTTTGCTGCGAGAAAACTAAGAATTTGGTCATCATTCTTGCATCTGCAGAAGGAACAAAACACGCTGACCTTCTATGGGTTTGACACCCAGATGGCAAAGCTGTACACGCGAGCTGTGTACAGCGAGATCAGAGATAGGCTAAAACTCAGCACTCTCTTCACGGCGACAGAGACGGAAGAGCCCACAAAGTACCTAGTGCGCTACAACCACCTACAAAAACTGTCTGTGTGGGATCAGCACGCATTCCAGGTGGTGGCAGACCCCGTGGGAGAAACATATGAGTGCGAGTGTAGGCTATGGGACCACACAGGTGAGGAGTACAAAAAAGATGTTACATACTGTACTACTTCTTTTGCAAAGTTTTTGTTTGAATGAAATGACAAAAAACATGCACCTCTTACAAAAACAAATACATGTCTTTTCTGCGTGCATGTCCTGTGCATGATACAGACAATTAAGGCTGCCAGCGTTCCAGAGAAATACATACTCAGGAGATACACCAAACGCCCGAACATCCAGCCAACATTTGACAGAAATGACTTGGGGACAGTAGCGTCAGACAAGGCATCACAATAGTGCATTGAAAGCTCATTGATGACACTGAACATGAGGGTGCACAGAAAAAGCTTGAGAAGCCAAGAGCAAATGGCAAGGTCGCGGGTCGTCATGGACAAACTTGAACAAGAACTCGATGCCATGCATTCTGCTGAAAATGGAGGTGTCGCAGACAATGAAGCCATTGAGCAGGATATTGCTACAATGTTATCCGAGATGAACCATCTGGGATCTATTGACCCGTTTGAGAACGAGGAAGAGGAGCAGCAGCAACCGGAGCTTGCCCATGTGCACACTCAAGAGCGCCGACAAACTCACATGTGAGATCATGAGCTTGATAGTGTTGTAGGCGAACAACATGACAATAGCACATCCTACCAGCAGCAGGAAAGGGTGATTAAACCCCCAATATTCTCAAACACAAAGGGGAGGAAGAGCAAGACGCAAGCAGCAGCCAAAAAGCCACCACGCCCCATCAAGCGCGTGGAATTTGGCCCGGACGGCAAACCCCTCGGGATAAGGGCATGCGGTTTCTGCAACGTCGTGAGCAACCATAACTACCGCACATGCCCACTCCGCGCAGATGCCACTGTCAACAAGAACAACCAGATTGGAGCCACCCAGCTTTCTACCAATGGAGAAAACACACATAACAGCTACACTTGCCGCAAGTGTGGCGGAACTGACGGACATAATGCCCGCACGTGCAAAGTGGGCAAGGAGGTCAGTGGAGCTAAACACAAACAGGGCAAGGTACAGAGTTCCAAACAATCAAATGAAGATGATAAAGAAGAAGAGTTTGACGAGAATGACGGCCAATCAGACAAAGACAATGAAGATGACAGTGTCGGGGGCGAGGAAACTGAAACTGACGATGAAGCTGCCAAGGCTCAACCTGGAAAGAGCGCCGGCAAGGCACAACATTCGGGGACAGTTAGGAGAAGCTCAAGACTGAACAATACATAGTGGTTATCATGCTGCATCAACTAAAAAATAACCTTGTAGTCTCAGTTGCATCAGCACACAATGAGGAAGCATTTCACAAACACTGTCGTTACCAAAACTTATTTAGCTTTATCGTCGATTTCTCGATCAGTACTATAGTTAAGATATAATTTCTGATTTGTGCCCGCTGGAGCAGTGGCATTATTATGTAAACCATTTGATAATCATTTTGAATGCAGTCACAAATACGTTTGAAAAAACTTATCTGGATATATCCGACACAAAACGAAACTGTGAACCAGTAACTCAGGAAAAATAATATGTCAAGGAAAAATTTAAACTCTTGTAGTACATCAGTACTAATAACTCTCAGACGTCAGTACAAGGCTGAGTACACATCAGTACTGATATAATTTCTGATTTGTGCCCGCTGAAGCAGTGACATTATTATTTACACCATTTGATAATCCTTTTGAATGCACTCCCAAATAAATTTGAAAAAACTTATCTGGATATATCTGACGCAAAACGTACTGTCAACCAGTAACTCAGCAAAAAAATGCCAAGGAAAAATTTAAACTCTTGTAGTACATCAGTACTGATAATTCTCAGTCGGCAGTACAAAAGGCATAGTAAAACAAACACACTAGTGGACGGCTCAAAAAGATCGTTTTGAAAAAACAAAGCTATGCCTGCTCCTGCCAGTCCCAATTCAGAAACACCATCAGTACATGAAAATAATTACCTCAAGCAAAATGCGAATATAATACATCCTGTACTGGTGAAAATCTAATTTATCTGTAAAAAATACTCACAGATTATCTTGATATAAACAATCCTTTAAAATAATATGAAAATTGTTTTAAAAAAACATTAGCACCACACAGTCTCACTTGTATTTGGTACGTTCAATTACACTTCAATCACCAGTCCGAGTACGACAGTAGAGGAGTTCAGACCTCCATCAACACTAACGCTGACACGTGCAAGTGGGATAAGCAGCTGATAAGTACAGCTTGACTATACGAATCGGTGCCACAGTAAAATGCCATCATCACCACTGCAGAGACGTGGAAGTGGGATTTGGTAGGTCATAAGTACAGCTTGACAAGACTAGTCAGTTCAATAGTAAAAACCATTTCACTTGGGCGGTTAGTTCTTCCACGCCACCATCCGCGCCACCCACTGAGCGGTTGACACAAAGGGACTGCAAACGGTGACCCCATGCCACAACACCCACTACACACAATGCCCCCGAACGAACCGCCTCCCACAAAATCCCCGTCCACACACTACACAAAATCCCATTCTCTTCCACCTCTCCCTCGTTCCCACAAACCACCATTGCCGCTTCCATTTCCATTGCACACAAACCAAAAACTTCTCTCTCCAAAGCCCACAGTCACCGGAGGAAGGCCATGGCGGAGGAACCGTCCGCCAAGCGTCATCATGCCGAGACGTCGGACAAGAGGAGCAACCTCGTCGACATTAACGTCCCCGGCGAGAAGCGCGAGTACACAACAACCCTCAAAGGGGTTGAGCTCCACGGCAACGAGACGCTGGAGATCGTCTGCACCAGTGTACCAGAAAAGGCCGACGAGGTGATCTCCAGGCTCTGGATGAAGCTTGGTGGCAGGTTTCGTAGGATCGTCGGCGTTGGTGTGCACTACACCAACGAAGATGAACCTCCCCAGAGGGCAGCAGTCCTGCAGTTGTGCGTCGACAAACTCTGCTTGGTGTACCACATTGTAGCGGCCACAAAATGGTGAGCAATCCTACTCATTTGCCCTGCATATGGTTTATCTGTTTTATTAGTACTGTATCCTGAAAAATTAATCACACTTGCTTTCCCAACTAGATGTACTAGTGTGGTTTGTGAAAAGTGGATGCACTACTGCATTTTCTCAAGTAGATATACTATCAATGTATTTTTGAACCTGATGCACTGGATTACTATTTGGAAAATCTTGCGGAAGATTAAATTCTGAAGTTAATCGACTAGTGTAGTTTCTGAAGTTGATACAATAGAGTAGTCTATGTACTTGATGTATTAAAAAGGATGTTTCTGAACTTGATGTAGTGAAGTATTTTCTGAATTTGATCTAATGTTATTTTCGTAAGAAAATAAACTAAGGACTTGGTGAAGCACTGGTTCTGTGTTATCCCATTTCAACCAAAATAGACTAAACTAGTACCAATGCAGAACGTACAACATTGACTGAAACTATGTATAATCCAAGAAGAAGAATAACATGATGTACTTAATTTAATTTCAGAACTTTCTTTACTAGTTTTTGAAGTACGTTCATCCATTGTTTATCCTACATAAAAAACTACTTCATGGATTCATCACTTGTAAAACAAAACAAAAATGAATAATTCAAACATCAAAGTAATGCTAATATTCAAAATGTCTCTGCCCTTGCAGGCCCAAGCACCTGACCGAGATGCTGCAGCATGAGAAGTTGTTCACATTTGCCGGTTTCAGCATTGAAAGCGACAAAGAGAAGCTGAAGTTGTCCGGTATGGAGATCAACCCCAACAAGTTCATTGACATTCAGCGCAAGTGGAGAGTTCCATACACCAGAAAAGAGTACGACTCCTTGACTGATGTTGCAGCCAGCATCATCCACCCATTCTACAAAGGCATAAAGAACAAGATCAACACGCAGGAAGACTACAAACTGTGGGGGACCAGCGAGCTGCCAGACAACCTCATCGAGTAAGCAGGAGTAGATGCGTACGCCGCGTACAAGTCATGGTTCATGATCGACTACATCACAAACAGTTGGGAATATGCGAAAGATCGGGAGGTTGAAAACTTCTACGACCGCCCCTATTGCCCCTTTACGGGATGAAGATACATCAGAGCCTGCCTTCGTTTTACTTCCGCTGGTGCTTGCATTTTATCTTGTTGTTTCAAATTAGTAGTTTGCTCTTGTTGGGTTGAACCAGTGTGATTATGTCGTGCTTGTCATGTTTGAACAAGTTAAGTTATGTCATCAAGTACAATGTTTTGCTTATCTCATTATATAAGTTTGGTTTGGTAGCTTCGTATGTTGTTAATCCATCATTTCAAAATTCAAAAGTAGCTTCTGAATGGAACGTTGTCGTTGCTCTAAAGTACTAGTTATGATGCAACTAATCACACAACGTTGTTCCATGTTAGTACAACTCAGTACACTTGATCGGACAATACATTCTTACTACAATAAAAAGTACAAAGAAGCATCAGTCCGTAAGCGCTACTATGAATGCACTATCAGTACAACTCAGTCTACACGCAAGTACCATAGTTCTGAAAATGACACCAGAAGACACTTGAGAATAATCACAAAAACAAACACAAAAAAGAAGGCAAAAAACTCAAATGAAAAAGATTACACTCACACAAAACTGACAAGAACTAGAACAAAAAGTATCAGTCCAAGTTACTGGTGGAGTCAAGTACAAGATTCAAACAAACAAAAAGAATGAACGCCCAAGGTCAGGCGCAGACCCTGACAATGCTAGATACTTGGAACTCGAGCCCATGGGAGAATCCCTAGTAATCCGCACAACGCAGGACCCGCCGACCGGGGCCCAGAGGTCAAGAGAGAGGGCGAGCGCCGTGTATAAGCGCTCAGGTAAGTGTTTAGAGGAGTTCGACTGGTGAGCCTCCGCTGCGCTTATAAACAGGTCCGGAGCCCCCTCGACTAGCGAGGTGGGACTAAACCAGAGCGCACGCGCACGACGCACTGCACAGCTGCGCGGACGGGCTATCTGGGCCGGAAAACGGCCCAATAGCCTACATCGTCAACAAAACACCCCACCAATAAGCCCAGGTATACAAACCAGAGGGCGGGACAAAGAAAAATAAACTACAAGAAAAATGTTTGTCAATTAACCTCTACAAGAAAAAAGGAAAAAAATATGATACAAAAACAATGAACCTCTAAAAAAGAACAGAACTTAATAGCCTATCTGTTAAATGTACATAATTTAAAAAAACTGAATGAAATATTACTTTCAAGTTCAACTACTAAAACTCAAAAAGCTCAAACATATAATGTTTGTCAATTAGGCTAAATTTCTTATTTATATAAAATCTGACAAGTTCAACTACTAAAGCTCAAAAAGTTCAAGCATATAATGTTTGTCAATTATGCTAAATTTCTTATTTATAGAAAAACTGACAAGTTCAACTACTAAAAATCTAAAAGTACAAAACATATAATGTTTGTCAATTATGCTAAATTTCCTATTTATATAAAATATGACAAGTTCAGCTACTAAAAACTCTAAAAGTTCAAACATATAATGTTTGTCAATTATGCTAAATTTCATATTTATATAAAATCTGACAAGTTCAACTACTAAAATTCAAAAAGTTCAAATAGAATTTATTTGTCAATTGTGCTAAATTTCTTATTTATATAAAATATGTCAAGTTCAACTACTAAAATTCAAAAAGTTCAAACAGAATTTATTTGTCAATTCTGCTAAATTTCTTATTTATATAAAATCTTCCCACACCACAACGAACGATCTGGTCGTAAAATAATCTCAAACCCCCACCCCCAACCTAAGTTATAAAAAAATCAGTTCAAAACATGCATACGACATCAGTACTAAAACAGCAGGATCAGTCACGCCACTCGCACCACTGTGACATCAAATTTCAAACCCGTGCGTTGTATGAAATTACAATTTAGTTCACACAGTACTAAAACATAAGTGCACTAAAAATGAGAATACAAAAACTACAAAGGCCTAACCTAGGTTGGTACAAATGAAAATAAAATAAGTACAAGTTTTGACATAAACTAGTGTATAAAGACTTCAATATAAAAACAATGCTTAAACATCCACACAGAAAAACATCACAGAGCCATACGTCACCTAAACAGTGCAAAATGCCATCATCACCACTGCAGAGACGTGCAAGTGGGATTTAGCAGATCGTAAGTACAGGTTGACAAGACTAATCAGTGCAGTAGTAAAAAACATTTGTCTTGGACGGTTAGTTCTTCAAGGCCACCACCTGCGCCACCCACTGGGTGGTTGCCACGACGCACTGCAAAACCGGCGACCCCCACGACCACTACACCCACGTCCCCGACGAACCGCCTCCAACACACCACCGTCGATGCACTGCAAAATACCCCATTGTCTTCCATCTCTGCCTCATTCACAGAACCACCATTGCCGCTTCCATCTACACTGCACACAAACCAAAAACTTCTCTCTCCCAAGCCCACAGTCGCCGGAGGAAGGCTATGGCGGAGGAACCGTCCGCCAAGCGTTACCATGGCGACACTTCGAACAAGAGCAGCAACCTCGCCGACGTTCACGTCCCCGGCGAGAAGCACGAGTACACCAGAACGCTCAAAGGGGTTGAGTTCTACGGCAAGGAGACGCTGGAGATCGTCTGCACCAGCGAACCAGACAAGGCCGACCAGATGATGAGCAGGCTCAGGATGAAGGGCAGCGGCTTGTATCCGAGCTTCATCGGAGTTGATGTGGAGTACACCGACGAGGAAAAACCTCCACAGATGGCGGCAGTCCTGCAGTTGTGCGTCGAGGAACTCTGCTTGGTGTACCACATCGCAGCAGCCACAAAATGGTAACCCATACTACTGTTCATTCATCTGTTGTACCAGCACTAGTCACTAAAAACTTAATTAAAACTTGTTTCCCAACTAGATGAACTACTATAGTCTATGAAGTGGATGCACGATTACATGTTTCTCAAGTTACATGCATTTCTGAAACTGTGAAGTGGATTGTTTCACCAGATTAGCATCTGAAAAAAAGTTTATAGCATTCTGAACTTTATGCATCAAACTATTTCTGAACTTGATGTACTAGCATAGTTTCTGATCTTGATGCACTAGTATAGTTTGTAGAATTGATGTATTAAAAGATCTTTGGTGAAGTGGTATAGGTCCATATCTTGATGCACATGTTTGTCAAACTAATTTTTGAACTTGATATATAATTAATGCACAAAGATGTATCAAGCACTGGTATAGGTCTTTTATTCAACAAAAAAGAAAACTAAAACTTAAATCAAGCAGCGCATGAATCATTGACTCTGGTAAAATGATTCTCTAATTTGGTGAAGCATTTGGTGAAGCAATGAAGATAGAAAAAAAGAAAAATATAACACGGTGTAGTTGAATTTAATTTCAGGACTTTTTGTACTAGTTTCTGAACTACATTCATGCATGGCTCATAATATATAAGCATCTACCTCATGGATTATCACTTGTAAAACAAAAAAAGCAGAAGAATTAAATCCTCAAAAAGAAGACTAATCTTTATAAAATGTGTGTCTCCCCCTTGCAGGCCCAAGCGCCTCAAAGACTTCCTGCAGGAGGAGTGTACACATTTGTCGGTTTCAGCATTGGAGGTGACAAGCGGATGCTGGGGGAGTCTGGTTTGGAAATCAACCAACAACTTCATCGACATGCAACGCAAGTGGAAAGATCCAAAGACCAAAAAATACTACGAATCCTTGGCCGATGTTGCAGGCGGCGTCATCCACCCATTCTACGAAGGCATGAAGAAGAAGATGAAGAGGGAAGATCACGAACTGTGGGGGACCAGCCCACTGCCAGACAACCTCATCACGTACGCAGGAATAGATGCATACGCAACATACAAGTCATGGAAGACAATCGACAACATCGTGACAGGTTGGGATATTTCAAAAGATCAGGAAGCTGACCCCTACTACCACTGCAACTTCGCGGATGAAGATGCATGAAAGTCTGCATTCGTTATGTTGAACCAGCTACCATATGCTATGTGTGTCCTTAGTATTGTTGTTTCAAATTTGTAGTTTGCTTTCATTATGTTGAACCAGCTACCTTATGCTATGTGTGTCAGGGTTTGAACAAGTTTGCATATGTCTATCAAGTACATCATTTGCTTATGTCATCCAACAAGTTTGCTAGCTTCCTATTTTGTTGATCCATCATTTGAAGTCGAAGTAGGTTGAAGTTGAAACTTGATGGCTGCCACGCAGCACTAGTCATGGTGAAAAAAAATAACACAAGAATATTTTCGCAAAAAAAAAGTGGCAGACTAACTAAGGACAAAAGCAAACAGTAGCCTTCGATGCTTAGTACAGCTTAGACATGAACGGTAGTACTATCACGCTAAAAAAATCAGTTTTTAGTTTCAGAAGAACTAAAAAGACTAAGTTTCAGCCGAGGACAACATTCAGTACTAAAAAGCATCGTCCTAAAAAGTAGTTAGAAATTCACTAAGTAGTGCATCAGGAAAAGCAAACAAACACCAGTACGTATTTCCTAGTCACTAGCATGCTAGGACTGAAAGTTCTGGTACACTTGAACACATGGTACGTTCATTCTACAAAATATATAAAAAGGAACGGGAAGCTTTAGTTCGCATTCCTTAAAACAATGACATACTAAGAATTAACAGTGGCAATACAACTGAAATCTCAGTACAACTAAGACTATACGGCAAGTGCTAGGATTATACCAAACATTGCCTGGAGAAGAACCACAACCTAGAAAAAAAGAAGGCCAAAAACTAAATCAAAAAGATATAAGTTCGACAAAAGAGAAAAATCACAAGAAACACAACAGAAAGACGTACTAGCAACAGACAACACAAAAAATAAATAAATAATCAAAGTAATAGCACAATTGAAATCTCGGTACAACTAAGTTTATTCGGTAAGTGCTATGGTGATACCAATTAATGCCTTGAGAAAGAAATAGTTTTGAACTTAATAGGACTATCTCTTAAACGTAGCTAATTTAAACAAGTACTTTAACTTTTACTATGAAGTTCAACTACTAAAGTTCAAGAAGTTCAAAAAGAAATTTGGCTCCAAAATTTTAAAAGCCTTACGCTGAATGAGATAACAAGTCAGTACTAACAGAACTATATCATAAGTACAAGAAAATGAGAGTATAGAAACTATAAAGGTCCAACTTAGGATGGAATCACATAAAAATAAAATAAATCTCACTTTCTCAGCAACAACTCATAAATATACTTGGAAAAAAAGTGTTTTCAGTTCAACTACTATATAAGTCTTTAGTACAAAAAATAAAACTTAACCAAAATGAATTCCCGATGAAACATACACAAATGAAACAGCTATTCAACCACACAACCATCATGGAAAAAAAGTTTGTTAAACATTGTGCCACACTTCAAACACAACACAAAATATACTAGTTATTACATAGTACTCGAAAAGACATCAAACACTACGAAAATAGAGCCTACAATGTTTTCAAGAGATATATCACACAACTATCCAATTCACTATGCAAATGATGACCATTTCTCCTATGCATCAGGAGCCAAAGCCTGAAGCTCCTTGGGAAGCTCCGTAACCATAAGATGGTTATTCCGGTTGAACACAACTCTATACAGATCCTCAGCGTTCCAATCAAAAATGCGTGGCTGCAAAACAATAAAACAAAATTATAAAAAATCATGACACATAAAAAAAGGATGCACAATAAGCCAAAAACAGAAATTGAAAAGCACAACAAGAAACCCACGTCATAATCTCGAATGTTCTCAACGATCTTTTCACCATCGTAGCATCCCGCATACTCCAGAGTATAATGGCCACATTCATTTTCCCCTTGAAGTGGAACCTTGACAAACGCTGGTTTCTTTGCAAATAGCTCCCAATTGGGCTGTTTTCTCGCATTGTACTGAGCATCACCATACATAGCCTTCATTACTTTGACCATTCTAGAAATCTGTAAAAAAAACAAAACAACCCACACAGTTTTAGGTCTCAGAAAAAACAGAAACAAAGATGCAGAAATATTAATCCAGTACAGATAATAAATGTCACTCACAATCTTCTCGCAATCTTTGTGATAGGTGTTCTTTGAAGGACGGTGGTTCTTCGGATAAGGTAAAGAGTCAAGGATGTCAACGCTACTTCGGTACCGATTCATGACATATAAGGAATAGTGGTTCACTTTCCTATCCTTTGATAAAACCATAGGCTTGAATAGAGGCATCATGATCTAAAAACAAATGACCAAAAAAGAGATGTTAAATATTCAAAATAAAAACCAGCATCACAACAAACAAATAAAAACCAAAAATCAGCTAGTAGATCTCACAAGGTCGGCACTGAGCAAGTCTTCATTAGCTTTAACATAGCTCTTGAAATCTCTCGCTGCACTCTCCACATTAAACACTTTATTTTCATCCTCGTGAAACAAACAGTCAAGCACAACCTGCAAAAAAAGCCAAAATAGAAAATAGACAGCGGAAAAGGATCAACAAGCAAAAGTATCATTAAAACTCGTAAAAACAATAGGCAGTCTTGTTCAATAGAAAGAAACCGATCTGATTGATTACCGTGATGAAATATGGACTCAGCAATATCCTTTTCCCAGATGCGAAATCAACATTTCTCTCGGGATCTTGCTTCCAATCATCAATGAGGAAGTCCATTACATCACCCTCCATCATTTGCCCAGGTGAAAAAACTTCCCAGATGCGATTCCCAGTGAAGTTAGTTACACTCTCATCAGGCTGAGGTATCATTGAGAATGTATTCCTGCAGCACACACAAGAACAAAAAGAAGGAGAAGCAAGATAAGGCATTCATAGCAGTTCGAGTTGTATAAAAAGGAAGAGTTCATGTCATATTTACCTAGCAGTTACAAACAACATAAGAAAAAGAAGAGGAAAAATAATGAGAGATACTCACTCGGCATACTTCTCACGCCATTCATCACTAAGCAACAGATTATACAACCTGTGAGCCTTGTCCAGGTGAGGGAATTTATGAGGGTGAAGCTGCTGCACAGGGGAGCAAAACTTTATAGGAGCTCTGGGTGCACGCTTCGTGCTTACAACATTGCCAGAATCCAAAGCAGGATCTTTCCTAGCACCACCAGCTCTACGAGCCACTATTCCAACAAGGGGAGATAAACCTTTGGCAGCAGCGCTCCTCGTGACTCTTCCAACGCCAGCAACCTTGTCAAACACATCATCATCGCTGTCTATCAATTCCACAATGGGATTCTTGGGTGTAGTAGGGCTCTCTGGACAAGCAGCCGTAGAACTTCTCAGAGCTCCCAACCGCCCCTTCATAACACCAGATCTTGTCTTTTTGGGAGAACGCCCCTGGCTAAGATCAATAGCTACGCGCTCGAGCTCCGAGAACTGGCTACCAAAGAACATGTAGTCATGCTCACCAAGATCCAGCCACTCACCTAAAAAAGATAAAAAAAGGAAGACCGCACAAAGCGTAAGTTCAAATATATATTTCATGACAGTACTAAATGGAGAAGTACAAGCTGCAAAAAAAAATACAAAAGTCCATGCACATGTACAGGGTTCGATGCCAAACAAACCCCGGAAGTCAACATCAAGCACATCGCTAGTTGCGCAGGTATATAGCAAAGTCTTCCTAATGTCCAGAATGTCTTCATGGCTGTAATCAACCATTTCAATTACACCATCCTCCCGGCAATAATAGGTCTTGCAGTTTTGTAGCATAAAGAATCCACAATCATGCCTGTAAACAAAGGAAAAAACAAAAAAATGGTACAACACAAAATCCGAAAAATACAGGAACAACATCCACCCAGCAACAAAAACAACCAGCAAAAATCATTAAAAACGGATACTCACGTGTTTTCCTGCTGAGGCACCCGCACAAACTCGCAAGAGAAACCATCAATATGCACCGGTGAGAACGGTTTGGCCCTGTCTACACTGGACTCCCTCCAAAGCTTCTTTATATTATCTGTCATATTCCTTAAGAATCTAACTGCATCACCCCAGGTTTCATCACGGAGTGAATCAAGACACTCGAAACGGCGGAACCTCAAATTCAGAACAACCAAGCACCAATGCCCAGAATCTTCGCTAGGCTTCATGGTAGCCACAAATGACGGCGGATCAAATGTAGGGAAAAGAAGCTAAAAAAATCACAGAGGAAAAATGAATTTACCAAATCATAATGAAACAAAAAATTCAGCCTCCAAACAATAAAATAAAAGAGGGAAATTGAAATTTAGAAGTACAAACAAAAAATCACATAATCATAAAGAAATTATATCCACCGCCCAAAATTGAGGAACAATCATATCAGTTCAGTTTCCTTGCAATAATAAGTGCAGCTTTAATAAAAAGCACGGATCATTCATAAGTACAGGTGTAAAAGCAGGCTAATCAAGTTCATTCCCACACCTCCCTAAACTGCAAAGAAAACATGACAGTTCTAGTTAATGAGTACAAAAAGTCCAAGTTCACCTACTTGGTCGAAACCATCAGCACCTGATCTCGTGGACCAATTTAACACATTGGAATCAATATTTCCATCACGGATCTTGGTCTGTTGTACAAAAAGAACAACAACAATTAGAAAATTGGCAAAACAAGTTATCATCCTATTTACAAAAAAGCAAAATACTGATAGTCACCCATCTGGGAACTATCAACTTGTCAGTGTCTCGGTACCTCTGACGTAGAGAATATAAAACAACATCAGCACTGTCTGAGTTGAGCATGCCAGTGGGGACAAACGCTTTAGCAATAGAACCAACACTGGCATCACATTCTTTATTTTGAAACATCGGCTTGTGACTAGAAAAACACAAAAAATTACATGAATTAAAACTACTACAACAATAACAATAATCATATGAGAGAAAAAAAGAGACAAAAATGGTACGGGCAAAATCCCAAACTAACCATTTAGTACGGTTCATGCGCAACCTCGTAACAGCGAACAAAAATGTATCAACCTTAACAACATTATCACTTTCTGCTTGCAAAAACTGATGAAAAATAATAAGTTCAACAACTACAAGAGAACATGTCCAAAATGCCAAAATTGAGAAGTACGCCCCATTTACAAGTGGCTCAAGATGTCTGTAACCGGGGTCACGGCTAATCAATTAGGCTGACACTCTGTAGAGGTTGCGCACTTTTCCCCACAAGACTCGACCACCACTGGTACAATGAGGTGCTATACAAACGGTTTTTAACCCCTTCTTGCGATGGCATTCGGAACCGTCACCTAGTGAGTGACTGCGATAGGGGGGTCCTTCCCACATGACCCAGAAATGTCGGGGATATGCCCTCCTGGCACACACGCTCGGCAAAATGAGGTCCTGTGCGACCGGCGAGCGACCAAATACGGTTATACGTACAGGAGTGCTAAAAAAATACAATTATACAGGCGAAATCATTTCCGGTCATAAGTACATCCCACACAATCAGTCCCCACTAAACGTTTCCGTTCATATATACATCCCACACAGTCACTCCAAGGAAAACGTTTGCGCAAGGTGGCGTAATGCAAACAGTTTCAAGAGAATGTCGTGTGCGATTGTTCATTGGTCCAACACGGTTTATTCCTAGAAACTGTGTGCGTTGCCCGAGGTCATCGCCCATGGTGTTTTCTCAATAACCGTTTGCAATAGGAAAATCCAATTAGCAGGCTAACTGGCCAATTAGTAGGCTAATTGGCCTATTATTAATAATCCATTTATTAATCTAATTGAGATTGATATTAAGCACATAATGTATTTCATTTCCATATTAAGGAAGCATGATTTCATAATTGAAATACATCCGAGTACAACATGATATAGCTTCAGCACTTAGCTACCCCATTACACAACTGCACCAACACCAAGTTTCACATGCAACATCTAGAACCGTTCGAAATTAGCATCATAGACGGTACATAGACAGATGCATCTTATCTGGAAAACTGCTGGAGCAGAAAGCGAATATTGAGCCTTCATTCATGTTGAAGGTCTTTGCAACTTTAGGCTAGTGCCTGTGGATGATTGACCGTTCATCCTTCGTCCTCTTTAGGAACACTTCAATATTGAACCGTGGGTGTGGTATGAAAACTTTCCTTGCCTCCTGAACATAGAGGTGGTTTGAGAGGTAATCATTAGTGAACTGCTTTGGAAAGGCCTGAAAACAAGGATGTGCATAAATATCTTCTCTATATTGGAAATGGGGCAAAGAAATAAAAAAGGCAAGGTACAATAGTTAGTACCATCTTGTAAACTTCAGTGCTGCCCATTGTTTCCCTGCAACACATATAAGGTAGTTATTCATCAGGTTAAGTAAGGGTTCGCATGCTATCAGTAAAGTATGTTGATGAAAAATAAGCACATTGCAGATTCATCAGATTAATTCAAGCCACATGGAAAACCCATTTATCCAAATTAACCAAGCATGATTAAGAACTAGGAAATATAACACCTGTATATGTTTCTCATGTATTAAGTGCAGTCAAATTTGATTTATTCCTCATATGGTATACAATAACAGAATGCAGCCACAACAATTGAACATCGCATTGCAGAGTTGAACCAAGCAGTTAACTAAACACCACAACAAATGAACCAAACGTTAACTAAGCACCACATTGCACAATATAACCTACTCCTAATAGAAGATCAGACAGTTAACCAAACCAAGCATGTTTAACAACTTGGACATATAGCAATTGTATTTGTTTCTCATGTATTTAGTACAGCCAAATTCGATTTATTTCTCACATGGTATACAATAACAGAATGCAGCCACAACAATTGAACATCGCATTGCAGAATTGAACCAAGCAGTTAACTAAACACCACAACAAATGAACCAAATGTTAACTTAGCACCACATTGCACAATATAACATACTCCTAATAGAAGATCAGGCAGTTAACCAAACCAAGGATGCTTAACAACTTGGAAATATAGCAATTTTATTTGTTTCTCATGTATTTAGTACAACCAAATTCAATTTATTTCTCACATGGTATACAATAACAGAATGCATCCACAACAATTAAACATCGCATTGCAGAATTGAACCAAACAGTTAGCTAAACACCACAACAAATGAACCAAACGTTAATTGAGCACCACATTGCACATTATAACATACTCCTAATAGAAGATCAGACGATTAACCAAACCAAGCATGCTTGACAACTTGGAAAATTGCACCCTAAAGAATTGAACCTCACATTTGTAGAATTGAACCAAACAGTTAACTGAACACCACATTGCATGGCATATAGAACATATACACTAGAGCAGAAGATTGCATGGTAAAAGTATATAGCACAATTCACTAGAATTTGTTAAGGAAAGGCAGTAGCTAGCAAACTGAACATGGGTCCTTATAGTGAGCAAATAAGACAAGCTACTCCTCATTGTCGGAGATATCAATGACGATTGGCTCCTTGGACATGGAAGAGGGCGAGGCCTTCGCATCGTGTCAGCCCTCGTCATAGTGGTGAGTTACCTGAGCCGCTCCGGGCACCAACCTTTTGGCTCTCTAAATGAGGCAAGCACGTGCACGCTGAGAAAACACCTCGTAGTCTTTGTCGAAGGCACCGACGGTGGCCTCGAGAGAACGCCATGAACTGTCATTTAAAGCAACCAACCGTGTCGCGGCGTTGGCGCGCAAGGTGTCGACGGTGACCTCGACGACGAGGTGCTCCTCCAAGACCCGGGGATCGGCACGAATGGCAACCATCGCGACCTTATCCGCGCGTGCGGCCATGATTTGCTTCTCCGCTACCAAATGCTCCTTGAGATCCTGGCTATACTCCATGCACCATGGCTTAGGGCGGCGCTTATTTGGTGGAGGGGTTGGTGATTTGAGTGGAAGGTGTCGCGCTCGTGCTGACGGTTGGGGCATGTGGGATGTGGAAGGAGGAGGAGGATGGGGGTCAGGTGTGGATTACCTGCCTGGATAGACGAGGCCGAGCAGTGTGAAGGAGGGTCACCGGCAAGGAGGTGGCGCTACAAGCAAGGAGTGAAGGTTTCAACTTGGAAAGGAAGGCGGAAACAGGGGAAATGTGGCTTTTGGTAAGGGGGAGGGGGCGGGAAGGTAGATATTTCCAAGGAAGTTGAAAATTTGGAATCGCTTCAGCGAAAAAAACTGGCGCGCAAAGTGTCATCAGAAACTACCCCTTATTCAAAGAGGGTTGTGGACTGTAGCCATCGCACCTTCTCGCGTAAGCCGTATGCATACTATACTCCGACGGTGCTCCAAGATATTTTGTGCTGCATCTCACATGGTTGGTTATAATAAACTGTGTGGGATTTACTTGATTTTTCTTCTTGATTTGAATTACATAATGGGGTCACAACGGCAATGGAGGGTGTTTTAATTGCTAGACCTTTGATTTGCAGTGAACATGCAACTATATGTGTGTCATAAAAGAATTGGAATTATTCAGGGTTCGTTTGGACATTTTATACATTAAATTGGTTATCTAGCCATTTCAGGTGCACAATTCAAAATTAATCTACATGCACATGCTCCCGTGCACTAACATGGGTTGTAAAATCATATATGTGTCTATGGGTTTATGCTTATGTCCCATGCAAAAAATGGGGATGAATTTCAAACACCACGGCACCGTGGCTCTTCGGCAAACGTCGACGTACTTGCTTTTGTAATTCTAGTAAATCCAGAAGTCGTCCGAAATTCATGAAACTTGGCATGCTATCATGGAGCGGCATCAACATGCCATGGTAAATTTTTTGTCCCATTTGGGTCTGGTTTGGGTATAAGCTTCTCATAAACCAGAGCTTCTCACAACAAGTGTGATGGTTTCGGTAGGGAACATTTCACCTTACTAGATGAAATGATATCTGTTGCCTCTTCTCAATTTCAAATTTTTTCCTAGTGTCAACATAGAACAACAGGAGTGTTGTGTCAATTTTTGGGATTTTTTGGGGTTCGCTTGGACATTTTTATACAATAACTGAGTTCTCTATGCATTCATGTGCATAATTCAAATTTGAACTACATGCACATGCTCTAGTCTAATGCATATAAATTAGTTGAAAATTCAAATCTGTGTCCTTGGTTGCATGCTTAGGTCCCATGCAAGAAATGGGAATGAATGTCAAACACCCTGCCATCGTCACTCGGCCGCAAACATTGAGATACTTGGTTTTTAAATTCTAGTAAATCCAAAGCTCATCTGAAATTCATGAAACTTGGCATGTTGTCATGGAGCAGCACCAACATGCCGTGGTAAATTATTTGTCCCACTTGGGGCAGGTTTGGGGATATGCTTCTTACAAACCAGAGCTTCTCACAACAAGCCTGATGGTTTTGGTAGGGGACTTTTCACCTTTCTGGATGAAATGATATCCATTGCCTCTTCTCGATTTCAATTTTTTTCCTAGTGTCAACATAGAACAACATGAGTGTTGTGTCAATTTTTGGGATTTTCCAGGGTATACATTATCTGAGTTTTCTATGAATTCATGTGCCTAATTCAAATGTGAACTATAGGCACATGCTATAATGCATATAAATTGGTTGAAAATTCAAATCTGTGTCCTTGGTTGCATGCTTAGGTCCCAAGTAAGAAATGGGAATGAATGTCAAACACCCTACCACCGTCACTCGGCCGCAAACATTGAGATACCTGGTTTTTAAATTCTAGTAAATCCAAAACTCGTGTGAAATTCATGAAACTTGGCATGCTATCATGGAACAGCATCAACATGCCGTGGTAATTTTTTTGTCCCATTTAGGGCTGGTTTGGGGATATGCTTCTCACAAACGAGAGCTTCTGATGCAGAGCATCCTTCCATCATCCCCATGGACTCTACATCGACACATCCAACCCCACAAGGACCCATGACAAGAGCTAGAGCACGTGCTTTGGAAACCGAGGTGAACTCCTTCCTACTAGACTTGCATATGCACACAAATGGAACATGTCTACTACCTCACCAAAATATGCTATGCCTCCTTAGGTATGAAGTGGAACATCACCAAGAAGCTCAGGAGCATCCCCAAGGAGAAGGAGAACCACCCCAAGGCCGTACGGATCAAGACGGAGTGCAGCAGCAGCAAAACAGCAAGTCCCAGGCAACCCCATGCGCACGGGCCCCCGAGACCCCGTGCCCACGGGCTACACAAGAAACCGGCGCTGGAGCACCCCGTGCGCACGGGCGTGTACCGTGCCCACAGGACCCCCGTGCGCACGGGCCCAACTTACCCCGTGCGCACGGGCCTCCCAGGATGGACGACTGAGATGGCTTCTTCGGCTCCCCTTCTTCTCCTTCGACCCCAAGCCTATATATTCCGTACCTAGGGCCATGTTTAGGGTTAGCAAAGTATTAGATGAGATCTTGGTGAGCTTTTCTCCATTACCTTCCCTCTTTGAGGATCAATACCCCATAGGGAAGAATCCTTGAGGATTTCAAGACCTCCATTGGGAGAAGACTACCACCAAGACCCCTCTTCCTTTGGATTTGGGATGAACTTTGCCATTGTATCTTTCCTTTGATTGTGTTTGAGACTTGTGGATCTTGTGTTGTTACTCTAGTGGATGTGTAATCGGGAATTGTTGGAGTGATTATCTCTTTGTGTTCATCTTTGTGTTCTTGTTGTTCTTGTGATTTCCCTCCTTTTTCCCCCTCCAAGTGTGAAAAGGTCCTTCCTAGGGTTCTACCCTACATCATATGGTATCATGAGCCACGTTGATTCACATCTTGGAGTCCTTACCTTCCACTTTCTAGCTTGATTTTGTTGTTTTTCGTCCTAATCCGAAAATCCCCACCAAAAATAGCCCCAAAATTTTTCTTGCAATTTGTTGATCTTGTGAGATTTGGTTGATTTGATCCACGAATTTGGTGTTTGGCAAGTGGATCTACCCCTCCACCATCATCCCCACCCATCCCCCACTGGAATTTGGCCAAAAACTTGCAATCACCACGAAATCACAGAAGTTCATCCGCTCTCAGGAGACCCTGTGCACAGGGGCCTCACTTACCCCGTGCGCACGGGCCATCTAGAAACTTTCGGCCATTTTTTCTGTTTTTCTTATTTTCTTTCACCACCACCTCTCGTGTTCTTCCACACCATTCCACGTGTTTGCTGAGTGTTCGCTTGCGATTTCTCTTGTGTCCTAAGGTGTTTCGGCTACTTAGGCGCAAGTTGGTATCATCATCGCCACCAATCATCGACTCGGACAACACTTCGGCTTCGACAAGATCATCTTCGACCATAAGCAAGGACGGTAACCTCGACGACACCTTGTACTCCCTTGCCATTAACTTTATAGCTTTGAGCCATTTTGCGTAGCTTACCCATCGAGACTAGCTTGTTGAGTATTGCCGGGCCACGTCTTAGTGCACCATTTAGTGTTCCGTCCATCCCGTGCATCTACTACTTGTTACCTCGTTGTGTGGCTCGCATATCAAGCATCGTGGCATAGTTGAAAAAAAAGATAAAAAGCTTTTAAGCAAAAGAGAAGAGAAGAAAAGAGCTTATAAGCAATAGCATCGAGCCTTCGCATTCGTGCGTCATCTTGGTCACCACATACATCAGCATAATTGGGATAGTGAGACGAGTAGATTCTCTATTAGGTTGGTGCACTAGCGTATCTAGCCCATTAGTGCAATCGAGCTAGTGTCTCCCTAGTATCCGTACGACAAGAGCTTTTCCCGTGTATCGATATCTTTGAGCTCATTCCTTGGTTGTGCGGATCCCATTTATCTTCCGTGTGTGTGTTCCTAGTTTTATATTGGGAGGTTGATCTATTTGTCTTACTTGCCATTTGTGAATCTTCTCAACTTTATCAACATCTTGACTAACATTTGCTTGAATTATTTGTGCCTTTCCTAACCAAGCTCCTCCATAGACCATTTACTTGTAGGTGTGAGAAACAATTCCCGGTACCAATTCCCCTATTGTAACATCACGTGGGATCGTACTTGTTACATCCACAATCTTCGGAAAAGGTAACTTTGGTTTTGTTCTCTCATTTTCCTACTCACCACCACTTTCTTATGATGGATAGGCCAAGATCCTCTACCAACCCACTCTTCATCAAGCAAGACGACGACATGTCATCCTTCGTCACCAAGAGCCACCTCTTTGGTGCACAACGAGCTCTACATCAAGAGCAACAAGCAATGAACGACCGCATCGACAACCTTGCCACCGACTTGCGACTCTCCGAGCAACGTACACGCGACTACTTCGACAACAAGCTCGACGCGCACAAGCAAGAGAACGATGCAAGAATGGACGAGATCCGCGCTTTGTTGGTCAACCGGCCTCCTTCAACTTCTTCCTACTCAAGACGGAGCCACTCAAGTCGACACTCCGACGACACCTTCTCCGGCTCAAGTACACCATCATTGACCATTCTTCGACGAGCCGTGCGTCAAGACCGTCATGCATCTCGCGACCCGCTACATGTCAAGCATTTACAAGAGCAAGTCGATGAGCAAATTCCTCATGCTCAAGCAAACCAAGTCACTTTTTCTCAAGCTCAAGAACGACAACATCTTCGTCGTCAAGAAGAAGAAGAACGAGCGCGTCTACACCAAGACGAACAAGACGCCGAGGCTCAATGTCTTCAACCACAACAATGAGAAGCACAAGCTCTTGAGGCGGAACGTGCCCTTCAAGAATCAAGTCGAGCCATCGCCAACCGCAATCGCGAACGGCGCAATCAAGAGGAAGCCCTTCGAGAAGAAATACAAGAGAGGAACTATCAAGCACGTGTGCACCGTCAAGTTTCTCAAGCTCCTCCCCAAGCTTGTCAAGCTCCACCTCAACCTCATGTGCAACAAGAGCGACACCAAGTGGAACAAGTGTTTCAAGACCCTCCTCCACACCAAGAGCGACATCATGAGGAACGAGCATTCGAGGACTTTCCAAGGCAAGAGCGATATCGCAACCACTATCAAGATGAAGAGCAACGCTATGGGAAACTCAAATTCACAATGCCCAAGTTCAATGGAAGCAATGATCCGGAAGAATACCTCTCATGGGCATTGAAGGTCGACAAAATCTTTGGTTTACACAACTATGATGAAGAGAAGAAGATCGCAATGGCATCACTTGAGTTCCAAGACTATGTGCTCATATGGTGGGAACAAGTCCTTGAGCGCCGAGAAGCAAGAGGTGACCCTCCAATCACCACTTGGGCTCAAATGAAGGGTGTCATGCAAGCACGATTTGTGCCAACCTACTACAACCATGATCTCTTCAAGAAGCTACAACTCCTCAAGCAAGGAACAAAGAGTGTTGAAGAATACTACAAGGTAATGGAGATAGCCATGATTCAAGCCAATGTCAAGGAAGATGATGAGCAAACAATGGCACGATTCTTGAATGGACTCAATCATCCCATCAAGAAGGTCGCTGACTTCCAACCCTATTCCAACCTCATCGAGCTAGTGCATGAAGCGACCAAGGCGGAACGTCAAGTGCAAGATGACTTCAAGTACGCCAAGTACTCATCCAAAACATACGGCTTCTCCAACAATCAGGCTTCAACATATCCTCCAACATCTAATCCAACCAAGCCTTCTCCAAGCAACGACGACAAGACAACATACAAGAGACCTTTGTCAAGTTCAAGTCGTCTTCCTCCTACTACAAGCAACTACAAGCCGCGTGCGTCTTCCTCTACTCCGACCGATGAGACCATCAAGACAAGTTCAATAAAGTGCTTCACATGTGGCGGCCGAGGCCACAAGTCCTTCCAATGCACCAACAAGCGCACCATGATCCTCAACGATGATGGCACCTACGACTCAATGAGTGAAGATGAAATGGAAGCTATTGAGCAAGTGGACATGCACCGGCGCGTGAATGAGGATGAAGATGATCAAGTCTTTTGTGATGAAGATACGAGCCCTGCTCTCGTTGTCTCCAAGGTCTTGACACTTCAACATCAACAAGAAGAAGACCAACGATGCCATATCTTCCATACCAAGGCCGGCATCAATGGAAGGTCCATCAAGGTCATCATTGATGGAGGTAGTTGCCACAACTTGGCAAGTGAAGAACTATGCCCCAAGCTTCAATTGGTCAAGAGGAAGCACCCGCACCCCTACAAGGTTCAATGGCTAAGTGACTCCGACACTATACGAGTTGAGCATACGGTCCAAGTATCCTTCAAAATTGGTGCATATGAAGACACTTTGGAGTGTGTTGTGGTCCCAATGACCGTCTGCCACCTCCTTCTTGGTCGACCATGGCAATTCGACCGTGGTGTCGTCCACAATGGGCGTACCAATCACTATAGCCTCAAGATGAAAGGAAAGGAATATGTGCTACAAGCCATGTCTCCTAGTCAAGTGATAGCCGACAAGCAAGCCACCCACCATAGAGAGAAGAGTGAGAAAGTGAGCCACCAAAACATGAGTGAGAGCAACCAGCCACACTTGAGCGCCTCTTTGCCTAGAGAGAAAAACCTCATACTATTCGCCACAAAAAGTGAGATGAGAGAAGTGTGTGAGAACCCATCGAGTGTGATGCACTTTGTCCTTGTGTGCAAGGATGGCGAACCGAAAACTAACACCACTCATGAGCTACCTTTGGTGTTTCAGTCTCTTTTGCAGGAATTTCAAGGTGTTTTCCCCAATGAGCTACCTCCAGGTCTACCTCCTCTACGAGGCATTGAGCATCATATCGACCTCATCCCCGGAGCGCCACTTCCAAACAAAGCTCCATACCGTGTCAATCCCGAAGAAACCAAGGAGATTCAACGGCAAGTACAACAACTAATCGACAACAGTCATGTACGTGAAAGCTTAAGCCCTTGTGCCGTTCCTGTCATACTTGTGCCTAAGCCCGATGGAAGTTTCCGCTTGTGTTCCGACTGTAGACCTATAAATGCTATCACCGTTTGCTATAGGCATCCCATTCCCCGCTTAGATGATATGCTTGATGAACTTAGTGGAGCCAACTTTTTCTCAAAAATTGATCTTAAAAGTGGCTATTATCAAATCCGCATACAAGAAGGTGATGAATGGAAAACTGCTTTCAAAACAAAATTTGGCTTATATGAATGGTTATTCATGCCTATGGGTTTATCGGAGGCTCCCGGTACTTTTGTGCGTCTCATGCATCATGTACTTCAACCTTACATTGGAGTCTTTGTTGTGGTTTACTTCGATGATATTCTTGTGTTTAGCAAAACCATGAAAGAGCATTTTGATCATGTTAAGCTTGTTTTGCAAACACTTCGCAGGAAAGTCTTTATGCCAACATGAAAAAGTGCACATTTGGTGTTGACAAAGTGGTTTTCTTGGGTTTCATTGTCTCTTCCAAGGGTGTCCATGTTGATGAAACTAAAATTGAAGCAATTAAAACTTGGCCCCAACCCACCAATTTGCAACAAGTGCGAAGTTTTCTTGGTATTGCAGGTTTTTATCGTTGCTTTGTGAAAAACTTTAGCACTATTTCCGCCCCTTTGCATGCTTTGAGTAAGAAGAATGCACCTTTTGTTTGGGGATCTTTGCAATCAACTGCTTTTGATGAGCTCAAGTCTTTGCTTACTCATGCTCCGATTCTTGCTTTGCCCAACTTTGACAAAACTTTTGAGGTTCATTGTGATGCAAGTGGTACCGGAATTGGTGGAGTTTTGATGCAAGAAAAACGAGCAATTGCATATTTTAGTGAAAAACTCTCCGGTGCTCAACTTAACTATCCCATCTATGACAAAGAATTGTATGCTTTAGTGCGTGTCCTACATATTTGGGAACATTATCTTAGACCCCATGAGTTTGTCATACATACCGATCATGAAACACTTAAATACTTAAAAGGACAAACTAAGTTGAACAAGCATCATGCCAAATGGAGTGAATTTATTGAATCTTTCCGATATGTGATTTAGTACATTAAGGGTAAGGAAAATGTAGTTGCCGATGCACTTTCACGCATATGCACGCTTTTCACTAAACTTGAGTTGAATGTTATTGGCTTTGAGCACATAAACGACTTGTATGCTAATGATCCATCTTTTGCACCTCATTATGCTAAATGTTTGATGCATACATCTTGGGAACGATATTACATCAAGGATGGTTATCTTATGAGAGCTAACAAACTATGCATTCCCGAGTCTTCTCTTTGTTTGCTGCTTTTGCAAGAGGCTCATGGAGGCAGACTCATGGGACACTTTGGACGCGACAATACTTTTGCCACGCTCTCCAAGAACTACTTTTGGCCCAAGATGTTCCGCGACGTCTCACGCTTCACCACCCGATGCTCTACATGTCGCAAAGCTAAGTCTAAAGCTTAATCTCATGGTCTTTACATGCCTATTCCTATTCCTTATCAACCTTGGGAAGACATTAGTATGGATTTTGTACTTGGTTTGCCTAGAACTCAAAATGGAAAGAATTCCGTGTTTGTTGTTGTGGACCGATTTTCTAAGATGGCACATTTCATTCCTTGCAACAAGATAGACGATGCTTCACATATTGCAAATCTCTTTTGTAGGGAAATCTTGCGCCTCCATGGAGTACCAAAGACAATCGTCTCCGACCGCGACGTCAAGTTCTTGAGTTACTTTTGGAAGACTCTATGCGCCAAGCTCAGAATCAAGCTCTTGTTCTCATCCGCATACCATCCTCAAACCGACGACCAAACGGAGGTGAGAAACCGGACACTATCCACTCTACTTCGCGTGTTGATCAAGAACAACATCAAGGAGTGGGAGGTGTGTCTACCCATCGCCGAGTACACCTACAACCATGCAAGACATTCGACTACCGGCAAGTCCCCCTTCGAGGTCGTCTACGGCTTCAACCCGTTGTCCCCATTGGACATTCTACCTCTCCCTCTACAAGAGCGCACCAACATGGATGCGAGTGCACGAACGAGCTACATCAAGAAGATGCATGAAGATATAAGGACCATCATCGAGTGCTAAGTACATCGACTAGCGACCAAGATCAACGTCAACAAACAACCAATGATCTTCAACATCGGTGACCTCGTGTGGCTACACCTTCGCAAGGACCGCTTCCCCAACGAACGCAAGTCCAAACTACTACCTCGAGCCGATGGACCATTCAAGGTGCTAGCACGCTACAACGACAACGCCTACAAGATTGAACTCCCACGAGACAAGTACAACGTGAGCGACATCTTCAACGTCAAAGACCTCTCGCCTTTCCATGGTGATGAAGATTTTGATCCGAGGTCGAATGTTTCCCAAGGGAGGGTAGATGATGCGGAGCATCCTTCCATCATCCCCATGGACTCTACATGGACACATCCAACCCCACAAGGACCCATGACAAGAGCTAGAGCACGTGCTTTGGAAACCGAGGTGAACCCCTTCCTACTAGACTTGCATATGCACACAAATGGAACATGTCTACTACCTCACCAAAATATGCTATGCCTCCTTAGGTATGAAGTGGAACATCACCAAGAAGCTCAGGAGCATCCCCAAGGAGAAGGAGAACCACCCCAAGGCCGTACGGATCAAGACGGAGTGCAGCAGGAGCAAAACAGCAAGTCCCAGGCGACCCCGTGCACACGGGCCCCCGAGACCCCGTGCCCATGGGCTACATAGGAAACCGGCACTGGAGCACCCCGTGCGCATGGGCGTGTACCGTGCCCACGGGACCCCCGTGCGGATGGGCCCAACTTACCCCATGCGCACGGGCCTCCCAGGATGGACGGCTGAGATGGCTTCTTCGGCTCCCCTTCTTCTCCTTCAACCCCAAGCCTATATATTCCGTACCTAGGGCCATGTTTAGGGTTAGCAAAGTATTAGATGAGATCTTGGTGAGCTTTGCTCCATTACCTTCCCTCTTTGAGGATCAATACCCCATAGGGAAGAATCCTTGAGGATTTCAAGACCTCCATTGGGAATAGACTACCACCAAGACCCCTCTTCCTTTGGATTTGGGATGAACGTTGCCATTGTATCTTTCCTTTGATTGTGTTTGAGACTTGTGGATCTTGTGTTGTTACTCTAGTGGATGTGTAATCGGGAATTGTTGGAGTGATTGTCTCTTTGTGTTCATCTTTGTGTTCTTTTTGTTCTTGTGATTTCCCTCCTTTTCCCCCTCCAAGTGTGAAAAGGTCCTTCCTAGGGTTCTACCCTACATCAGCTTCTCACAACAAGCCTAATGGTTTCGGTAGGGAACGTCCCACCTTTGGGGACGAAACGGTATCCATTGCCTCTTATTACTTTCAAATTTTTTCTCGTGTCAACATAGAACAACAGGAGTGTTGTGTCATTTTTTGGGATTTTTCGGGGTTCGTTTGGAAATTTTTGTGCATTAATTGAGTTTTCAATGCATTTATGTGCATAATCCAAATTTGAACTACATGCACATGCTCTAATGCATATAAATTGGTTGAAAATTTGAATCTGTGTCCTTGGTTGCATGCTTAGGTCCCATGCAAGAAATGGGAATGAATGTCAAACACCTTGCCACCGTCACTCGGCCACAAACATTGAGATACCTGGTTTTAAAATTCTAGTAAATCCAAAACTCGTGTGAAATTCATGAAACTTGGCATTGCTATCATGGAGCAGCATCAACATGCCGTGGTAATATTTTTGTCCCATTTGGGGCAGGTTTGGGTATATGCTTCTCACAAACCAGAGCTTCTCACAACAAGCTTGATGGTTTTGGTAGGGAACGTCCCACCTTTGGGGACGAAACTATATCCATTGCCTCTTATTACTTTCAAAAAATTTCTCGTGTCAACATAGAACAACAGGAGTGTTGTGTCAATTTTCATGATTTTTCGGGGTTCGTTTGGACATTTTTATGCATTAATTGACAATGCATTTATGTGCATAATTCAAATTTGAACTACATGCACATGCTCCAGTGCATATAAATTGGTTGAAAAATCAAATCTTTGCCCTTGGGTGCATGCTTAGGTCCCATGCAAGAAATGGGATTGAATTTCAAACAGCAGGGCACCGTTGATTGCAGGCAAAACGTTGAGATACATTGTTTTTAAATTCTAGTAAATCCAAAACTCGTCTGAAATTCATGAAACTTGGCATGCCATCATGGAATGGCACCTGCTACCTCTTGAGCACTGCGTTGGATTTCCCCGAAGAGGAGAGGATGATGCAGCAAAGTAGCGTAAGTATTTCCCTCAGTTTTTGAGAACCAAGGTATCAATCTAGTAGGAGACCACGCACAAGTCCCTCATACCTACACAAAATGATAGCAACTTCATCGGAGGGGCTATGGTGTTGATGTAGAAGCCCTCCATGGTGGATGCCCCCTCCGGCGGAGCTCCAGAACAGGCCCCAAGATGGGATCTCGTGGATACAGAAGGTTGCGGCGGTGGAATTAGGTTTTTGGCTCCAGTTCCGATCGTTCGGGGATACGTATGTATATATAGGAGGAAGGAGTACGTCGGTGGAGCTCCAAGGGGCCCACGAGGTAGGGGGCCGCGCCCAGGGGGGCACCCTCCACCCTCGTGACCTCCTAGGGCACTACTTGGAGTAGGGTCCAAGTCTCCTGGATCACGTCCAGTTGGAAAATCACGATCCCAAAGGTTTCATTCCGTTTGGACTCCGTTTGATACTCTGTTTCTTCAAAATACTGAAAAAGGCAAAAAAACAACAATTCTGGGCTGGGCCTCCGGTTAATAGGTTAGTCCCAAAAGTAATATCAAAGTGGAAAATAAAGCCCAATATAGTCCAAAACAGTAGATAAAGTAGCATGGAGCAATCAAAAATTATAGATACGTTGGAGACGTATCAGGCATCCCCAAGCTTAATTCCTGCTCATCCTCGAGTAGGTAAATGATAAAAAAAGAATTTTTGATGCGGAGTGATACTTTGGCATATTTTCAATGTAAATCTTCTTAATTGTGATATGAATATTCAGATCCGAAAGATTCAAGACAAAAGTTCATATTGACACAAAAATAATAATACTTCAAGCATACTAATCAAAGCAATCATGTCTTCTCAAAATAACATGGCCAAAGAAAGTTATCCCTACAAAATCATATAGTCTGGCTATGCTCCATCTTCCCCACACAAAATATTTAAATCATGCACAACCCCGATGACAAGCCAAGCATTTGTTTCATACTTTAACATTTTCAAAACTTTTTCAATCTTCACGCAATACATGAGCGTGAGCCATGGATATAGCACTTATAGGTGGAATAGAAGGGTGGTTGTGGAGAAGACAAAAGGAGGGAAGATAGTCTCACATCAACTAGGCGTATCAACGGGCTATGGAGATGCCCATCAATAGATATCAAAGTGAGTGAGTAGGGATTGCCATGCAATGGATGCACTAGAGCTATAAGTATATGAAAGCTCTACAAAAGAAACTAAGTGGGTGTGCATCCAACTTGCTTGCTCACGAAGACCTAGGGCATTTTGAGGAAGCCCATAATTGGAATATGCAAGCCAAGTTCTATAATGAAAAATTCCCACTAGTATATGAAAGTGACAAAATGAGAGACTCTCTATCATGAAGATCTTGGTGCTACTTTGAAGCACAAGTGTGGTAAAAGGATAGTAGCATTGTCCCTTCTCTCTTTTTCTCTCATTTTTTTATTTGGTCCTTTCTCTTTTTTTGGCCTCTTTTTTTTTATTTCGTCCGGAGTCTCATCCCGACTTGTGGGGGAATCATAGTCTCCATCATCCTTTCCTCACTTGGGACAATGCTCTAATAATGATGATCATCACACTTTTATTTTTCTTACAACTCAACAATTACAACTTGATACTTAGAACAAGGTATGACTCTATATGAATGCCTCCGGCGGTGTACCGGTATATGCAATGAATCATGAGTGACATGTATGAAAGAATTATGAACGGTGGCTTTTCCACAAATACAATGTCAACTACATGATCATGCTAGCAATATGACAATGATGGAGCGTGTCATAATAAACAGAACGGTGGAAAGTTGCATGGCAATATATCTCGGAATGACTATGGAAATGCCATGATAGGTAGGTATGGTGGCTGTTTTGAGGAAGGTATATGGTGGGTGTATGATACCGGTGAAAAGTGCGCGGTATTAGAGAGGCTAGCAAAGGTGGAAGGATGGGAAAGAGTGCGTATAATCCATGGACTCAACATTAGTCATAAAGAAATCATATACTTGTTGCAAAAATCTAGAAGTTATCAAAGCAAAGTATTACACGCATGCTCCTAGGGGGATAGATTGGTAGGAAAAGACCATCTCTCGTCCCCGACCGCCACTCATAAGGAAGACAATCAATAAATAAATCATGCTCCGAGTTCATCACATAACGGTTCACCATACGTGCATGCTACGGGAATCACAAACTTCAACACAAGCATTCTTTGAATTCATAACTACTCAACTAGCATGACTCTAATATTACCATCTTCATATCTCAAAACAATTATCAAGCATCAAACTTATCTTAGTATTCAACGCACTCAAAAGAAAGTTTCACATATCTTGAACACCAAGTATATTAACATTAAGCGAATTACCATGCTATTAACGACTCACAAAATAATCTAAGTGAAGCATGAAAGATCAATAGTTTCTTTAAAACAAATCCATCACCGTGATCTAAAAGATATAAGTGAAGCACTAGAGCAAAATTTATCACGCTCAAAAGATATAAGTGAAGCACTATGAGCAAAAACTATCAAGCTCAAAAGATATAAGTGAAGCACATAGAGTATTCTAACAAATTCCAAATCATGTATGGCTCTCTCAAAAGATGTGTACAGCAAGGATGATTGTGGTAGACTAACAAGAAAAGACACAAATAATACAAGACGCTCCAAGCAAAACACATATCATGTTGGTGAATAAAAATATAGCTCCAAGTAAATTACCGATGGAAGTGGACGAAAGAGGGGATGCCTTCCGGGGCATCCCCAAGCTTTGACTTTTTGGTGTCCTTGTATTATCTTGGGGGTGCCATGGGCATCCCCAAGCTTAGGATCTTGACACTCCTTGTTCCATAATCCATCAAAAGAATTCACCCAAAACATGAAAACTTCACAACACAAAACTCAACAGAAATCTCGTGAGCTCCGTTACAGAAAGAAAACAAAATACTACTTCAAGGTACTGTAATGAACTCATTCTTTGTTTATATTTGTGTTAAACCTACTGTATTCCGACTTCTCTATGGTTTATAAACTAATTTACTAGCCATAGATTCATCAAAATAAGCAAACAACACACGAAAAACAGAATCTGTCAAAAACAGAACAGTCTGTAGCAATCTGTAACTAAAGCAAACTTCTGGAACTCTAAAACTTCTAAAAAAATAGGAAGTCCTGGAAAATTTGTTTATTGATCAGCAGCAAAAATAATCGACGCAAAAGCACGTTCTTGTGATTTATCATAACTAAATTCGTTCGCGCAAAGTTTCTGTTTTTCAGCAGAATCAAATCAACTATCATCGTAGGTTATCCTATAGGTTCTACTTGGCACAAACACTAATTAAAACATAAAACCACATCCAAACAGAAAGTAGATGGATTATTTATTCCTAAACAGAAGCAAAAACAAAAAACACAAAATAAAATTGGGTTGCCTCCCAACAAGCGCTATCGTTTAATGCCCCTAGCTAGGCATTGATAATTTTAATGATGCTCACAAGAAAGACAAGAATTGAAGCGCAAAGAGAGCATCATGATACACGTGACAAACACATCTAAGTCTAACATACTTCCTATGCATAGGCATATTATAAGCAAACAAATTTGCAAGGCAAACAAATACTAGCATATGCAAGGAATAAGAAAGAGACGATAACAATCTCAACATGATGAGAGGTAATTTAGTAACATGAAAATTTCTACAACCATATTTTCCTCTCTCATAATAATTACATGTAGGATCATAAGCAAATTCAACAAAATAGCTATCACATAACATATTATCAACACGATCCACATGCATGCAAAGTTGACACTCTTCCAAGATAGTCGGATTAACATTAGCTAGAGTCATGACCTTTCCGAACCCACTTTTATCAAAAATATCATAAGATTGAACATACTCCAAAAATGTGGGATCTAAAGTTGACACTCTTCCAAACCCACTTTCAATATTATTGCAAACATTATTATCAATCTCATATTCATCATGGGGCTTAAATAAAATTTCAAGGTTGTAAGAAGAATCACCCCAATCATGATCATTGAAACAAGTAGTAGACATAGCAAAACTAGCACCCCAAGCTTAGGGTTTTGCATATTATTAGAACAATTGACATCAAGAGAATTTATAGGAAAATCATTGCAATCATGCTTTTTATTCAAGGAGTTATCGTGAATCTCTTCATAAATTTCTTCATCATAATTTTCAGATTCACGAATTTCAAGCAAAACCTCATAAAGATAATCTAGTGTACTCAACTCACTAGCAATAGGTTCAACATAATTGGATCTCTTAAAGGGATTAGCAAGTGGATGAGGATCCATAAACTTTTAGCAAGCGAATATGCAAGCAAAAAATAAGGTACATGGAGACACAAGATCGAACGGAAGAGGGCGAATAAAACGGCAAGGGTGAAGTGGGGGAGAGGAAAACGAGAGGCAAATGGAAAATAATGTAATGCGAGAGATAGGGATTGCGATGGGTACTTGGTATGGTTGACTTGCTTGCGTGATCCTCCCCGGCAACGGCGCCAGAAATTCTTCTTCCTACCTCTTGAGCACTGCGTTGGATTTCCCCGAAGAGGAGAGGATGATGCAGCAAAGTAGCGTAAGTATTTCCCTCAGTTTTTGAGAACCAAGGTATCAATCCAGTAGGAGACCATGCACAAGTCCCTCGTACCTACACAAAACGATAGCAACTCGCAACCAATGCTTAGGGGTTGTCAATCCCTTCACGGTCACTTACGAGAGTGAGATCTGATAGAGATAATATTTTTGGTATTTTTGATAGATAGATGCAAAGTAAAAAGTAAAGGCAAAGTAAAAACAAAGCAAGTAAATAAAGTGATGGAGATTGATATGATGAGAATAGACCCGGGGGCCATAGGTTTCACTAGTGGCTTCTCTCAAGAGCATAAGTATTCTACGGTGGGTGAACAAATTACTGTTGTGCAATTGACAGAATTGAGCATAGTTATGAGTATATCTAGGCAATGATCATGTATATAGGCATCACGTACAAAACAAGTAGATCGAAACGATTCTGCATCTACTACTATTACTCCACTCATCGACCGCTATCCAGCATGCGTCTAGAGTATTAAGTTAAAAACAGAGTAACGCCATAAGCAAGATGACATTATGTAGAGGGATAAATTCATGCAATATGATAAAAACCCCATCTTGTTATCCTCGATGGGAATGATACAATACGTGCCTTGCTGCCCCTTCTGTCACTGGGTAAGGACACCGCAAGATTGAACCCAAAGCTAAGCACTTCTGCCATTGCAAGAACTACCAATCTAGTTGGCCAAACCAAAAAGGATAATTCGAAGAGACTTGCAAAGATAACTCAATCATACATAAAAGAATTCAGAGAAGAATCAAATATTTTCCATAGATAATACTGGATCATAAACCCACAATTCATCAGTCTCAACAAACACACCGCAAAAACAAGATTACATCGAATAGATCTCCACGAGAGAGGGGCAGAACATTGTATTGAGATCCAAAAAGAGAGAAGAAGCCATCTAGCTACTAGCTATGGACCCGAAGGTCTGAAGTAAACTACTCACACTTCATCGGAGGGGCTATGGTGTTGATGTAGAAGCCCTCCGTGGTGGATGCCCCCTTCGGCAGAGCTCCGGATTAGGCCCCAAGATGGGATCTCGTGGGTACAGAAGGTTGCAGCGGTGGAATTAGGTTTTTGGCTCCTGTTCTGATCGGTCGGGGATACGTAGGTATATATAGGAGGAAGGAGTACGTCGGTGGAGCTCCCAGGGGCCCATGAGGTAGGGGGCGCACCCAGGCGGGGCGCCCTCCACCCTCGTGACCTCCTCGGGCACTACTTGGAGTAGGGTCCAAGTCTCCTGGATCACATTCGGTTGGAAAATCACGATCCCGAAGGTTTCATTTCGTTTGGACTCTGTTTGATATTCTGTTTCTTCGAAATACTGAAAAGGCAAAAAACAGTAATTCTGGGCTGGGCCTCTGGTTAATACGTTAGTCCCAAAAGTAATATAAAAGTGGAAAATAAAGCGCAATATAGTCCAAAATAGTAGATAAAGTAGCATGGAGCAATCAAAAATTATAGATACGTTGGAGACGTATCAGCACCTGACATGCTGTGGTATTTTTCTTGTTCATTTTGAGAGAAGGCACACTAAAATAACAACCAACAAAGGCATTTTTGAAAAAATAGATGGCACTTTAATATCTCAAACGTTCGTATAATTCAAATCGTGTGCGTTCTGTTAACCATTCACGTGACACCATGTTTCTTGGTTTTAATGGCTCTTGATCGCATACGTTTTAGATAGAACACCCGTATGCAAAGTGAGAGCAGGATTTGTGCATCTCTTCAACATAAACGGTTCTTTTGGATGACCCGTGTGCAACCACTTACAAACAATTTGGTAAGATTTTCATTTGTCATATTGGGTATGTTGCCATTTGTCAAACTGGAAAGATTGACATTTGTTGATCTAGTAACATTGCCATTTATCAACCTTGTAACACTGCGATTTGTCAAAATATGAAGCTAAAAATCTCTAGGAGTATATAATTTTTGCAACTAAGATTCAATAATTAAGCATAGATGGAGGCGAGGAGACATGTTCAGCTGGGCGTGCAGCGGGCAGCGCAGTACTATTCGATTTGACAGCGGGCGACACAGTTCCCGATATGGCTTTAATGCAGACGAGGGAGAGGGTAGCGGTTCCGGAATTTTGAACGGCCAATGATGCATCCTCCTTCAATTAGCATCGTGAATGCATGAGGGAAGTAATGGGAGGAGGACTAGGAAAAGAAGCAGCACGATGTGAATGCAAGGAAGTTTGCATTCATATAAAGGCACCCCTCCATTCCAATGTATCGACCACATCATACACACCTAAGCATTTGCCTAACCACCTACACTAAGTGCAAAAGTGCTCACTCCAGACCCATGGCGGAGATGGGCGCGAGCGGCTAGCGGCTGTGCCAGATGGTCCATGACGCCGGCCTACGACATGGCACTGAGGATCGTCTCCAGACGGTGTTGGCGACCGAGTGGTGGATGGCCGCCGTCGACGCCAGCTACTACTCTCAGTTGGACCAAATGATCGTTGCCACCACCAACAAGTTCACCATCGTCAAGAAGCTCACGGACGACATTGGTGTACTCCTCCAGCCCGCGCGCCCAGGCTCCTCATTGCCTGCTACCCTAATCGGCCTCCATGGTCGGAACCTCTTTCAAGCACTGGTGGTCCTACGGCTGCCCGCCGACGCCACGAAGAATGTCCACCTGGAGGTCACACTCGCTGCGAGGCGCCTCACCCTGCAATAATTCGTCAACCTACACATCCACGTATACGAGCAAATCGTGTACATGCGCATCTACAAGGCCAGTGACGACGCTACGACGTTGGCCTTCTTCAACCGGCTGGAAGCCTTGGATGCCTTTGCTAAGAAGCACATTTACCTCGCCACAAAAGCCGCCGCTCCTTAGCCGCCGGTCAGTGGCCCGACGCACTGAGTTGAGGAGGAGGAGGTCGTACATTGATGGATGCATCTTTCTTCTTGCCTCCTGTAACCACCACAATGATTGCATCATCGTGGCCTTAATTCTTATTGTGCTATTAAATCATCGTGGCCTTAATTCTGATTGTGCTATTGCATTCTCGTTCCACTCAATACAGACATGTGCGATCCCTTTGCTTAATTATATGCATCACTGTAACTAGTACTCCATCCGTCAATTTATAAGTTGTGCTGCCAGTGTTTGGGGCCGGCGCACGACACAATAAGCACATCCACGATGACACATACAGAGAGGTTCCAGCGGTTCCAATGGCGATCCTCGTGGCTCCAATGGCGCTCCCAACGGCCGACGACGACAACAGCGGGCAGTTCACCACGCATCACGTAGTGGACACCCACGTGAGGGGGAAGGCCCTCTCGATTGTGTACACGAACGATCCGGTCTCGATGGAGAGCTCCATCCAAACTATGGAGCAGTTCCTTGCCGAGGACCAGTACCAAGTGGTCGGCTTCGACCTCGAGTACACCATCGATTGTGCCGGGCATATTCACGGGGGACGTGGCATTGACCACTGGGCGGCAACAGTCGGTCATCCACGTGCCCAATAAAGGATGCAAAGAGGGATCCTACAACAGCGAGGACCAGCTTCCGTACTGTAGCTCATCTAACAAAACTCGCAAGTTAACTATGCTGAGGCTTGAGTAGTCATCAGATGGGTGACCAGATGGGAAGTGGCCTCGATGTTAAATTAACTAATGTGATGGGTCACTGTAAACATTTAATTGCGTTGAATTTATGTATTGCTCCATCATATTAGTTGAATAAATCTCGAGGTACTTGTTTTGTAATTTTTGACATTTTTTGTTTTTTGTACACATGTTGATTGGCTTGAAGAAGGTCTATCTCGTTACTTTTTGATAATTTTTATTTTTTGAACACATGTTGATTGTCTTGAATGAAGGTCTGTCCTGTTACTTTAGGACATGTTTCCAAAACATGGACCTCGAGGTTAATTCAACTAATAGCACATAACATTATATACATTCAATGCAATTAACTGTTTTCCAAAAAAAGTGATATGATTTCTATGAAACTTATAAGTCATGTATGTCAAAATTAACCTCTGTGTACTTGTTCTCGAATTAACCTCCGGGCCTTTTTGCCGCGTACCACACACATCTTGTTAAGTTGAACCATTTATGTTCTCTTCCCTAAACGAAAACAGTTCATTCGACTGAACAATATGCCATATATCACACACACCTTCATCTGGCTGACCGTTCTGTTGCTTTCCCTAATAGAAAATAGTTAATCGGAGCGAACTATATGCCGTATATCGCACACACATTGATATGGCTGCCCGTTTCTGTTGTTCTGTCTAATCGCAAACAGTTCGTCTGGATCTACCGTATGCCCTGCTTTGCACAAGCAACTAAAATTTGAACCGTGTTTGATGCATCCGTCATCGCAAACGTTTTGCACCTTTTTTGACGGGTTTTTACACCACCATTTGATAATTGCATCGCACACAGTTTCATCGAAGGGTCTGTGATCGTAGTGTCGCGTTAGCAGCATCCTGCAGTAGTGCACCTCCATGCATGATCGGAAGATCGAGACATAGTCTTTCAAAAGTATTCCCCCTTAACCCACGGATTGGACGGTACACCTACATATTCTACATCAGCTAGCCTATCTTGGAAGGGGTCACACTATCTACTAAACTAAGCCAGAGACCATATTGGCTTGTGGCTCACACGTAAGCTTCTAGACATGAAAACACGTTTGATCCCTTTAATCCTAAGCAGACGGACCACTAGTGGTGCACCATCATGGATTTCTCATGCATGATTGATGACCCATAAGTATAGGGGATCTATTGTAGTCCTTTCGATAAGTAAGAGTGTCTAACCCGACGAGGAGTAGAAGGAAATGAAAAGCGGTTTTCAGCAAGGTATTGTCTGCAAGCACTGAAATTATTGATAAGGGATAGTTGTGTGATAAGATAATTCATAACGGGTAACAAGTAACAAAGGTAACTAAGGTGCAGTAAGGTGGCCCAATCCTTTTCGTAGCAAAGGAAAATCCGGACAAACTCTTATATAAAACAAAGCGCTCCCGAGGACACATGGGAATTACTATCAAGCTAGTTTTCATCATGCTCATATGATTCACGTTCGTTACTTTGATAATTTGATATGTGGGTGGACCGGTGCTTGAGTGTTGTCCTTACTTGGACAAGCCTCCCACTTATGATTAACCACTCTCGCAAGCGTCCGCAACTACGAAAGAAGAATTAAGATAAATCTTACCATAGCATGAAACAAGTGGATCCAAATCAGCCCATTACGAAGCAACGCATAAACTAGGGTTTGAGCTTTTGTCACTCTAGCAACACATCATCTACTTATTACTTCCCAAAAGTAATGTCTTAAATCATAGAAAAACTTTTTTTTGCTGGTATGTGAAACTAGGTGGTATAAATTTAGCAACAACGTAATCAGCATAATCAACATACCATGGAGTATTATGAGAAGCATTTATGACAGCTAATTTCTCATCAGGAAAGCTATCATCAATAGGCAGTGGGTCATCAAGAACATTTTCTAGCCTAGAAAACTTATCTGCTACGGGGTTCTCAACTCCCTTTCTATCAACAATATGCAAATTAAATTCTTGCAGCAAGAGAACCAATCTAATAAGTCTAGGTTTAGCATCTTTATTTTCCATTTAATAGCAGAATGATCACTGTGAACAGTTACTTTGGAATGAACAATATAAGACCTGAACTTATCACAAGCAAATACAACTGCTAAAAATTCTTTTTTAGTAGTAGCATAATTTCTCTGGGCACAGTCTAGAGTTTTACTAGCATAAGGGATAACATTTAATTTCTTATCAACTCTTTGTCCTAGAACAACACCAACAACATAATCACTAGCATCACACATAATTTCAAAGGGTAAATTCCAATCAGGTGGCTGAACAAGAGGAGCAAAAATCAAGACTTCCTTAAGTATTCCAAACGCTTCTACACAATCATCATCAAAAACAAATGGAACATCTTTTTGCAAGAGATTAGTGAGAGCCCTAGAAAATTTAGAGATGTCTTTAATAAACCTCCTATAGAAACTAGCATGACCAAGGAATCTTCTTATACCTTTGATATCTTTAGGACACGACATCTTTTCAAGAGCATCGACTTTAGCTTTATCAACTTCAATACCTCTTTCAGAAATTTTATGCCCAAAAACAATACCTTCATTAACCATGAAGTGTCACTTCTCCTAATTCAAGACAAGGTTAGTTTCTTCATATCTTTGCAAAACTCGATCAAGGTTGCTTAAGCAATCATCAAAAGAAGTTCCGTAAACAGAACAATCATCCATGAAAACCTCAACAATCATTTCACAAAAATCAGAGAATATAGCAGTCATACATATTTGAGAAGTAGCAGGTGCATTACATAAACCAAAAGGCATATGTCTATAAGCAAAGGTACCGAACGGGCAAGTAAAAGTAGTCTTTTCTTGGTCCTCTTCAGACACGGGTATTTGAGAAAACCCAGAATAATCATCTAGAAAGCAAAAGTGTGTATGTTTGGATAATCTTTCTAGCATTTGATCAATAAAAGGTAGAGGGTAATGATCATTCCTAGTAGATTTATTTAATTTGCGAAAATCAATTACCATTCTATAACCTGTAACAATTCTTTGAGGGATCAATTCATTCTTATCATTAGGAACAACAGTAATACCTCCCTTCTTAGGGATGCAATGGACAGGACTTACCCATCTACTATCAGCAATATGATAAATTATACCTACCTCCAGAAGTTTTAGTATTTCATTTCTAACCACTTCTTTAATTTTAGGATTTAACCATCGTTGATGATCAACAACTGGTTTTACGTAAGGCTCCATATTAGTTTTTGCTGACATAGAGTGGGACAAATGCCCATAAGATCATCAAGAGTATATCCAATAGCGGCACGATGCTTCTTCAGGGTTTTCAATAATTTATTTTCTTCATGCTCTGAAAGATTAGCACTAATAATAACATGATATATCTTCTTTTCATCAAGATAAGCATATTTCAAAGTATCAGGTAATTGTTTAAGCTCAAACACGGGATCACCAAGCATCTCAACGGGCAAGTTATGTTTCAAAACGGGCCCTTGATTAAAGAATATGTCATCTAATTCCCTTGTTTCATTCATGGACATATCATTTTCATGGTCTAGTAGGTATTGTTTTAAAGGATCAGTAGGAGGCACAACAATAGAAGCATGACCAATAATTTCATCCTTACTGGGCAATTCTTGACCATGGGTGTGTTTACGAAATTTTGAGAAATTAAAATCATGAGAGACATCTCCAAAACTTACAGTAAGAATGTCTTTCTCACAGTCTATCTTAGCATTAACAGTGTTTAGGAAAGGTCTACCAAATATAATGGGACAAAAATCATCTTGTGGGGAACCAAGAACAAGAAAATCAGTAGGGTAATTTACTTTCCAGCACAGGACTTCAACATCTCTAACAATCCCAATTGGTGATATAGTATTTCTATTAGCAAGCTTAATAGTAACATCAATTTCTTCTATCTCAGTAGGTGCAATATCATTCATAATCTCTTGATATAAAGTATAGGTAATTGCACTCACACTAGCACCCATATCACATAAGCCATGATAATAGTGATATCCTATTTTTACAGGAACACCAGGCTTGCCAACAATAATTCTATGTTTGTCTTTAGTATCACATCTAGCAATTCTAGCAGCTTCATCACAGAAATAAATAACATGCCCATAAATATGATCAACCAAGAGATCTTTAACCATAGCAATACTAGATTCAACTTTAATTTGCTCAGGGGGTGTAAGTGTTCTAGTTTGACTCTTACGAACCACAACCGAAGCTTTAGCAAATTGCTTTATTCTAATAGGGAAAGGTGGTTACTCAATATAAGCAGTGGGAACAACAGGATCAACATTATAAGTAATAGTTTCTTCTTCAGCTTTAATAGGTTCTACTACTTTCAATTCAATGGGAAGATGATATTTAAACCACTTCTCCTTAGGGAGATTCATACGTCTCCAACGTATCTATAATATTTGATTGTTCCATGCTATTATATTATCTGTTTTGGATGTTTATTGGGCTTTAATATGCTCTTTTATATTATTTTTGGTACTAACCTATTAACCGGAGGCCTAGTGCCAGTTTCTGTTTTTTTTACTATTTTGGAGTTTTGTAGAAAAGGAATATAAAATGGAGTCCAAACGGAATGAAACCTTCATGATGATCTTTCTTGGACCAAAAGCAATCCAGAAGACTTGGAGTTGAAGTTTGGAACTCCACGAGGCGGCCACGAGGCAGGAGGGCGCGCCCAGGGGGTAGGCGCGCCCCCACCCTCGTGGACCCCTCGTAGCTCCACCGACGTACTTCTTTCGCCTATATATACTCTTATACCCTATAAACATCGCAGAGAGCCACGAAACCACTTTTCCACCGCCGCAACCTTCTTTACCCGTGAGATCCCATCTTGGGGCCTTTTGGGCGATCTGCCGGAGGGGGAATCAATCACGGAGGGCTTCTACATCAACACCGTTGCCTCTCCAATGAAGCGTGAGTAGTTTACCACAGACCTTCGGATCCATAGTTATTAGCTAGATGGCTTCTTCTCTCTCTTTGATTCTCAATACAAAGTTCTCCTCGATGTTCTTGGAGATCTATTTGATGTAATACTCTTTTGCGGTGTGTTTGCCAAGATCCGATGAATTGTGGATTTATGAACAAGATTATCTATGAATATTATTTGGTTCTTGTCGGATTTCGGGTTCCGGCAGACCCTTGAGGTTCGAACACTGGGGTGCGCACGGAGATTCAACCCTCTGCCTGCCTGTTCCTCGCTGAATCACTAGGAACTAAACTATCAAACAGAGCAACACGAGAGACACAAGATTTATACTGGTTCAGGCCACCATTGTGGTGTAATACCCTACTCCGGTGTGTGGTGTGGTGGATTGCCTCTTGGGCTGATGATGAACAATACAAGGAAGAATGGCCTCGCAAGGGTCTGTTCTTGGCTGGTGCTACTTGGTTCTGGCTCTTGGATTCTTGATGCTCGATCTCTAGATGTCTCTACCCCGGGGGTGGCTAGTCCTATTTATAGGCAAAGGCCCTGGGCCTCTTCCCAAATATTGAGCGGGAAGGGCGCCAACAATTGGCCATTTTGAAGGGGAACAACGGGTACACTTATCCTGACTAAAGTTGGTCCTCGCCTGTCAAAGGCTCTGGTGGTGACGCTTGCTTGGGCTCCACAATGACTTCCTTTCGGCCGTTGGGCTGGTCTTGGTCTCATTGCACCGAAATGGATGCCTTTGCTTGATGCTCTCGCCTGCGCTTGCTCCCTTTGCACCAAAGAGGAAAGGAGGACACTGCGCGGGCTGGCGCCCGACTGGCGCCCTTTGTCGTCATGGCTTGCGTCATGGGCACCTCACGAGGTACCCCACCTTGAACTCTCCGCCTCCTCGCGAGCCAGATGAGGCCGTGTCTGAGGAAGCTCCTTGTCGTCCGCCCCGCGAGGCTTGGCCCCTCGCGAGGGTCTTGAGCTTGTGTTGATGAAGATGGGCTGTGCTGGGCCTCCTTTGAGCCACGCCGCAGGCCGCAGGCAGGCAAGTCTGGGGACCCCCGTTCCCAGAACACCGACAGTAGCCCCCGGGCCCACGGCACGCCCGGACTTGACCGAGCAGAGAGGCGAAAGGGCAAGTGCGAAGCGTCGCGGGCCCCAACAGCCTGCGGCCTTGGGCGCCACGTGGTGGTTGATTGGACGTGGGCGCCTCCACCTCCCCACGACGCCTTGGTAACCGCACGGACTCGACAAGTCCCTGCACGCAAAGTGGGTCGTGATTACCTGCGATCGTGGAGGTCGACGGTTGGCCTTCGCCGGCTATAAGTACGGAACTACGCGCGCCCTTCCAGCCTACTCCCTCTGCTTCTCCTCCCTCCTGGGTCTTGCTCCGTCTTGCTGCAATGGCTCCGATCCGCCGGTTCTCCGCGGAAGAGAAGGGAAAAGCTCCCCAAGAGGATCCTGACTCGCTTCCCCCAAAGAAGCGGCTTGTTCTCTGGCATCGGGGCGAGGGCACTCGCCAGGAAGCGTCAAGGCCCTGGTGTGAGCGGCCACCACCAGGGTTCCCTCTTCCCTTGTACGCGCACATTGATGGCTCTGAGGGAGCCGACGCCGAACGCCACGGGCGGCGCCGCCGTTGGCGCCAGCGGGTCACGAAGGTGTGCATCTTCCCTCCTGGAGTCCACGCCGAGGGCTCCTGCCGAGAGTTCGTGCTTCGCGCCGCCACGCCACCTAAGTCTTGGATTTGTCTACCCTCTTTCTTCGCCTCCGTCATCTAGCAGGGGGAACCCCTAGGGCTTTGGCTGCAGCACGCCAGCTGCAGCACCCCCGCGACCAAGGCAGAGGTCGCGGTCGTTGCCCCGGGGAGGTCTTCATGACTCGAGGCTGGGGTGAGAGCGCCCGGGTCTGTAGAGCAAGGGGCGCCCTCGCGATCCATCTAGAGTACGACGGTGCTTCGGTGATGTCCTTCAAGGTCTTTGATGCGGAGGGTTGCCGGCTGGAGTGCTGCCCTGAAAGGGGCGGTCGGGACCCTGCGGCGAGACAGATGCCGGCCAACCGCTCCCCCGGTAGCTCCCCAGGTGGGGGAGGCGCTGGTGGATCCAGCGACTCCGCCAAGCTCTTCGCTACTCCGGCGAAACTCGGAATAGCTGGAAGTCTTCTGGAGCGTCGGTCTCGGGGCGTCACACTGATCCATCCCCTGAAAAGGAGCCGAAGATCGACTTCAACCACTCGCCATCTATGGTCATGGGAGGAGCCCGGGGCAAGCTGGTTGTACCCCGAGAGGGCTCGCGATGGAAGGGCGGCGAGCACGCTGGCTCGAGGCACGCCACGGGACGGCCCACCTCTCCAGCCGAACTCGCGTTGGGGGTGGCGCACAGGCTCGGGGCGCTCAAGGTCAGCAATGAAGATGAAGCCTGAGGAGGTGGCTTCTTGGTCGGCCCCGCGGGCTCGGCAGGAGTGAGACTGAAGGGCCACAATCAGCAAAGGGAGCAGCGAATGAGGAATCACAAGAAAAGGGGACTTACTCGTCCATGGTGAAGTACTTCCTATGCTTCAGCGGGCGGCAGGGGCGATCACCGCCACCCGAAGCCTCCTTCCTCTTGTGGAGGGCGTCATAGTCTATGCGGAACCGGCCCAAGCTTTCAACATGAGGGCTGACGTGTGGCACGGACGGCGAAGCACCAAGGCGGCCTGCCTCAGGGACGCCAGGCTGGGAGGAGTAATCAGGTGCCACCCCTTGGCAGCCTGGCGAGGCCTCAGGAGTTTCGGCCTCGGGAGCCATAGGTACCACCTCGGGACAGGATCCACAAGCTCCAGAGGATGACGCCTCAGGAGCCCCACGTGGCATCGGCTTCTCGACACCAGACCCCACAGCCCTCGGCGATGCTTGCGTCCCCGCACCACCTCCTAAGGCAGGATCAACGTGGGCGACGGGGAGAGGAACCATGGCAACTGGATTCTCGCGGGGCCCCATGAGGTCAGCCGGGCACAACCCCCATTCGTCGAGGCGGGGCATCTGCCTCACGAACTCGGCCCTGCCGGAGCAAAGATACAAGAGGGCGTCCCCGTGCCGGACACTGCCTGGGGAGGGGTCGCCGGTCAAGACTCTCAGCACCTTCCTCAGCATTTCAGGCGCAAGATCCCCTTCTTGGAGCCTCATGCGGTCTTGATGCCCAGTAAAAGTCCACATCGGACGGGAGTGGCGCTGGAGAGGAGTGATGCGGCACTGGAGGAACTCCCTCACCACCCGGGGCGCCGTCACGCCAAGCGTCCTCAACCTCTCAAAGCGGCACCAGATAAAAGCGAGCTAGGGGCTCGTGAGCTTCTCGTGGCCCCAGCCTGGATTGGGGAGAGCAGGCAATGTCGGGTGCGCGAGCAGGGGGCTGGGCACCCCGACATCCACATACAGCCACCATTCTCGGAACCCACTCATGGAAGGTGGGAGGCTGAAGTCGATCCCCGAGGCGGCCGTCTCCGGCACGGCCTGGAAGCTCACGCACCCCAAGCATTGAGATGGGTCGGTCAAGCGCAGGGAGAAGAAGTGGCGCATGAGAGCAACAGAAGGAGGAATGCCCACCATGGCCTCGCAGACAAAGGCGAAGACAACAAGAAGAGTAATGGATTGGGGACCGAGATGCATCATATGGATTTGGTAATGGGAAAGCACCGCATTGAAGAAGGCAGAGAAAGGAGGAACCTGGCCCGTCCACAGGGCGCCGGCGAAGAATCGAACCTTCGTGACGATCCTATCAAAGGAGGCGTGGGACGCGGGCCAAGCCGTCGTCCTTCCACACTCATTGAAGCTAGAAGCGAGGGCGGAGCGGACCTTCTCCAAGGCTTCCAGATTAAGTATCAGTGACTGGTCGACGGCGGGTGCAACCGCCAGGGGCGAGCTGGCCGAAGGCGCAGGCTTCTTTCCCTTCTCCATTTTTGTTGGCGCCATGGAGACGGAAAGAGAGCAGAGCTCAAGTCAGATTGGAAGCAGGAACAGAGGCTCAAGGAAGGAAGGGGAACAGGAAGATCGCGGCAGCAAGGAGGGAATAACCGTGTATAGTCTTGTGGCTGCTTAGCCAAGTGCCTAATGGGGGAGCGTGGGGAAGTGGAGACGCCCATGTCCGATCAACCGCTACGCGGCGACCAAGGCCGTAGGCTGTTGGGGCCCGCGGCGCTCCGCACTTGCCCCTTCGCTTCTCTGCTAAGCCAAGTCCGAGCGCGCCTTGGGCCTGGGGGCTACTGTCGGTGTTCTGGGAACGGGGGTCCCCAGACTTGCTTGCCTGCAGCCTGCGGCGTGGCTCAAGTGGTGGCCCAGTATGGCCCATCTACGTCAACTCAAGCTCAAGACCCTCGCGAGGGGCCAAGCCTCGCGAGGTGAACGAAGAAAGGCTTCCTCAGGAACGGCCTCACCAGGCAGGCTCGCGAGGAGGCGGAGAGATCAAGGCAAGGGCACCTCGAGAGGTGCTCGTGATGCAAGCCATGACGATCGAGACTAGGCGGTCGCTGGCCTGTGCAGTGTCCTTGTTTCCTCTTTGGTGCAAA